>NC_083476.1:4242541-4492541 GCF_030014155.1 Tachysurus vachellii | reverse complement strand
CTGTAAGTCTTTAGTAACTTAACAACAGTGCTTAAATCCATAGTGCAGTCCAAGGGCTGAATACTGATGTGTGCAAGTTCTAAAACTAACTTGTGCTGAGATCCAAAGCAGGAAAGTTCAGTATATCTGTACACTTTATGAAGCAAATAATATATAAAACACAGATCAAAAGAGGTGTACAGAAATCAGATTTTTCTCCATCAGGTCCTCTCTATCACCAGCACCACTGACCTAGGTTGCCTCCTTTTATGAGCTGCATAGATCCCATCCATCATGCTGTTAGGGAGCACTTTACGTCATGCCGCAGAAGTCCCTCAAGACAGAGAACTTAAATTTCCTTCCCAACTAATGGAAATTTAACTCACGGCGTAACTATAAAGTTTTAAAATCGCCACCTAATGGCAGACCCCGTAGGAAATGGCTTCAGATGTCATTCACTTTACAGTTCTCTTATCTTTTTCATTTCTTTCCCGTCCCTGTTCCCATATCTTTTCATGATGTTTGCTGTCATTGGCAGTGGCTTGAGTGGTCACGCTGCTGAAATATTGATTTCCTTTCTCTTCTCCTCCTGTCTTTTTTTTTTCTCCCTCACCTTGCTCACTTTCCTTCTCACACACCTCCTTCTCTCTTTGTCTTTCTGTCTCTCACTCTCTGTCCTCTTCACATACCCCCACCCCCTTACTCCCGCCCCCGACATTGGTACCAAAGAAGCTCATGTTGACTCATAGCCCTCCTGTCTGGCAATTTCTCACTCCTTTCCTTTAGTCTCAGGCGTCTCAGGCGTCATCGGGCATTGAGGCAGGATACACCCTGGACGGAGTGCCAACCCATCGCAGGGCACACACACACACACACACACTCTCATTCACTCACACAATCACACACTACTGACAATTTTTCCAATCACACACTACTGACAATTTTTCCAGACATGCCAATCAACCTACCATGCATGTCTTTGGACCGGGGGAGGAAACCGGAGTACCCGGAGGAAACCCCCGAGGCACGGGGAGAAAATGCAAACTCCACACACACTAGGAGGAGGCGGGAATCGAACCCTGGAGGTGTGAGGCGAACCACTAAGCCACCATGCCCCCCAGGTATTTATTTATTTATTTATTTATTTATTTATTTATTTGTTATATTCACTTTAAATAAGTGTTGTTCATAATTTTATCGTCCCTGGGGTTGAGAATTATCTCTGATTAAATTCCCTGATGTCTTCCGTGTGAAAATAGACCTTTTGATGGACTTTGTGGTACAATTAATTAATTAGTTAATAGTGTCATATTTATCGGTTTAAAATTCACCACAAATGGCACCGTGTAGGTTTTGAGTATCACGGAATGTGTTCCACACATTCAAGTCAATAGCGAGAAAGAAAAATGAATAGCGAGAAAGAAAAATGTGAAAAAGTTTAGAATCTCACGAAACTTAGACACTGTACTGTAAGTCTTTAGTAACTTAACAACAGTGCTTAAATCCATAGTGCAGTCCAAGGGCTGAATACTGATGTGTGCAAGTTCTAAAACTAACTTGTGCTGAGATCCAAAGCAGGAAAGTTCAGTATATCTGTACACTTTATGAAGCAAATAATATATAAAACACAGATCAAAAGAGGTGTACAGAAATCAGATTTTTCTCCATCAGGTCCTCTCTATCACCAGCACCACTGACCTAGGTTGCCTCCTTTTATGAGCTGCATAGATCCCATCCATCATGCTGTTAGGGAGCACTTTACGTCATGCCGCAGAAGTCCCTCAAGACAGAGAACTTAAATTTCCTTCCCAACTAATGGAAATTTAACTCACGGCGTAACTATAAAGTTTTAAAATCGCCACCTAATGGCAGACCCCGTAGGAAATGGCTTCAGATGTCATTCACTTTACAGTTCTCTTATCTTTTTCATTTCTTTCCCGTCCCTGTTCCCATATCTTTTCATGATGTTTGCTGTCATTGGCAGTGGCTTGAGTGGTCACGCTGCTGAAATATTGATTTCCTTTCTCTTCTCCTCCTGTCTTTTTTTTTTCTCCCTCACCTTGCTCACTTTCCTTCTCACACACCTCCTTCTCTCTTTGTCTTTCTGTCTCTCACTCTCTGTCCTCTTCACATACCCCCACCCCCTTACTCCCGCCCCCGACATTGGTACCAAAGAAGCTCATGTTGACTCATAGCCCTCCTGTCTGGCAATTTCTCACTCCTTTCCTTTAGTCTGCTCTCTTCTTGATGCCATGTGAGTCTTTTTACAGGACTTTAAATCTTCAACAGTCTATCTTTACGAGTGTTTCTTCTCCACTCGTACGCTCCTGTCTTCTCTTTAAACCTGACTCTCATCAGCCTAGTCTTGATGGAGGCATGTACACATGGAAAAGCCATAGAAATGACAGATCTTTTGACATGCCAAGGACTCTTTGCAGGACTGTGTGTCAGGAAGGATAATAAATGAGACTCAGGATCAATCCAGCCAAACTGAATTTGGAATGATCTTTGCAGTACCGACTGTGCAAACAGTGATAAAATCCGTTCCTCTAGCTTACCATCAGCTGAACTGATAACACCTTTTCAGAAGCTGCTTTTCACTTTTAAAATCGCAGCTCATGCTCAGTGATGATGCGTTACAATCTGTAGATAATATCCTTATATTATCTTTATGAAGAAACGTTGTTTCATTGTGTTTAAGATGCTTCTCCGACTCCCAAAACAAGCTATGTTGCATGTCTTTGAACTGGACTAATCAACGATGCAGACATGGTGTTGGGATGCGGCCTGACGGGAAACGAGTTACGGTTCCCTCCTCTTGAAACCACACCCCAAAGGGTTTATTCCTCAAATAAATATCAGTTATTAATTAAAGAATGCTATATCATAGTTTTATACATTTAGAGTTACCTAGTGAGACTCTTCAGATTCCTTCTCTCTCTCCTTCTTTTTTCTATCCATCTTTCTAACACCTCCATCTTCGATCTTTCTGTCCATCCACTATCTGATCCTATTCAATCATTATCCACATTCACTATTATCCATGCATTCAATTCTCATCTATCCTTTAGTCTGCTCTCTTCTTATGCCATCATCTTTTACCTATCAATCATCATCACCTATCTTCATGTTCTTCTCACTCGTACGCTCCATTTTCTTAAACTGTTCATCACCTAGGATCAAAGGACCGGGAAAAGCTATAGTGACAGGGAGCATGCAAGGTGAGGACTGGGTCAGGAGGTAATCAAATTATCCAGGGATAATCCACCACACTAATGAAGACTTCAGTACGACTGTGCAAACGAAAACACACTAGCTACCATCAGCTTTAAAATTTTAAAGTCTTTTCAACTTTTAAATGATCATGTCAATGAGCGTACTATCTAATAAACCTTATTTAATGTTAACTTTCAGCTACACAATCATTCCCTCACCATGATGGAGTTCATTTGGCACTGATATTGAAGATCCATTCATTGTGAGAGTAGATGATGCCGAGGATAGAGTTAGGTGGAAACAGATGATTCACTGAAGCTGAAAGAAGAAGAAGATTGAAGATCCAGTCATCTATCTATCCATCCATCTATCTATCTATCTATCCATCCATCTATCCATCATATATCCATCCATCTCTCTATCCATCCTTATATCCATCTATCTAACCATCCATATATCGATCTATCTATCCATCCATCTATCTATCCATATTTCAATCGATCTATCCATCCATCCATATATCCATGCATTCATCTATCTATCCATTGATATATCCATCTATCTATATATCCATCCATCTATCTATCCATCCATCCATCCATCCACCCATCTATCAATCTATCCATACATCCATCCATTTTCTAAACTGTTTATCCTACACAGGATCAAAGGGAGCCCGAAAGCTATCCCAGTGGACTAGGGGCAGAAGGTGAGGGACCCTGGACGGGGTATCAACTTATCACAGGGCAGAATCACACACACACACACACACACACACACACACACACACACACAGACTACTATGCATGTCTTTAAAAAGTTTAAGTCTATTAAGCCTTTAAGTATCATTTCAATAAGAGCTGACATATTACCCTTATGTAATTGTTATTGTTTTCAATGTTTATGTTGGTTCATGTCAAGCCTATGAACACTGCCTTCAGAATCTATGACAAATGCCGTAATGCCTTTATGGAATTATAAGGAATAAAATGATATGTTTATGCAGGCTTATGTCAGCCCTATGAACACTCCCTTTATTCATATTCTACAGTGCATGTCTTTGGACTGGGTGAGGAATCCAGAGCATCCAGAGCGAGGCAAACATTCTGACCACTAAGTAACCAAATTTAAAATGAGATGCTTTTTTACTGTTAAAAAACAGGTTTTTGAATGTATATATCATTAGGATTCGATTAGATGTGACACATACCCATTGTACACTGTATAAGTCCATGTGAATGAGCTGTTACTATAGAAACAATAATGCATTCAAATGAGCAGATCCTGTAAATAGAAGCCCAGATACGACACTTCATCCGTGATGTGATGTAGTCGTCTTTGTGCTACGAATACCCTTGCATGCACTGTATACTTTCTGAAGGTGAAAGCATGTGCTAATGACTAGTTAGATAAAATGACTAGTGAAGAAATGTCACCTTCCTTTATACTGTATGCTGCCTTTTACATGATATACTGTATCATAGTATCCGTTCTCTGGTCTGTGTCTCTTTGGTCATGCAAAACAGCAGATTCACACTTGTATGCAGGCTACCTGTGTAGGGTAATTAAGTAAGTAGAGCCTGTAGAGTGTGATTAACTCACGCCAGGTGCAGCACAGATGATAAAAGTGACAGTGTTAATAGAGTAAAAACTCGAGGGACGAACCCCAAACAGGGGGCTGATCCATCTTTCTATCCACCTGGTGTCTTTTCCAATTACACTCCACGTTCTGTTTGCACTCGTCCTCCACACGGGCTCGCTGCAGCTCCTGCACAGTGTCTCGTGATGAAACTCGGCTCGTGCTACCGGGGATCCAGGACAATGCCAAAATATCCCACACACTCTCCCATGATGAAAGTCTGCAATGATTTAATCTGGGCTTTGCTCTCCAGAGAGTTGTATTTTAGATGTTGGTGGGTTGTTTAATGGGAATTTTGGTTCTGGGTAAAATTTTATTGAAAAAAAATATCCTGACTTTTTTTTAGTATGTTCCTGACTTTTTTTTAGTATGTTAAAAACTTAATGTGTCCTGAACGTACACAGAGCTGACATAAGCTTAAATAAACAAAGACATTTATAACTCCTTAATGGCATTACATTCTCTGTCATAAACACTTAAGAGCATTCATTCAGAGGTCTGATAAAAGTCTTTGTGAGTTGGTGTACAAATGGAACTGCAAATGTTTTTTCTATGTTTATATAGGCTTATGTCAATCCTATAAACAATGCCATTTAGTATAGCCTTCGTAACAGCTGACATAAAGCGTTTATGGAATTAGAAGCGTTTCTGTAAATGTTTATGTAGGCTTATGACAGACCTATGAACACAACCTTTATGTACTGTCTTGTTGACAGCTCATGTCATGCCTTTATGAAATTAGAAGTGTTTTCATAAAAGGCTTTATGTATGGAATTATAAGTATTTTATTGGCATATGTCAGGTCTATGAACACTTACGCCCGTACGTATAGTCTTTATGACAGCTGACTTAATGCCTTTAATGAGATTTGTGGAAAAAAGTGTCAAGACTATATATAATGGTATAATTTACATAAGACTGACATTAGTGTATATAAACATTTATAAGAAAGTGCTTAACTCCATATACTACAGGCACTAAAGCATCAGTTATAAAGAATGTTCATACTCAAGGGTTGCAGTCTTTATGACAACTGGCCTAATTCCTTTCTGGAATTAGCTTTTATAAATATTTATGTAGGCTTATGTCAACCCCATTTCAAGACTTTATTTCCTAACCCTTGCTCTCTCTTTCTCACAGTCTATGTGCTCTTAGACAGGCTTTATTTTTCATATAGTATTACAGAAGAAGTGGCAACATAACCGCACTTGTAGAATATCGTTACCCTCAGTGGCGCTTTAGTGACACAGTGGAGCTTTTCCCTCCAATTCTCCACTGGCAGGATGGAGCAGTTTTCTGAATCTTCTCTACCACTAAACAGTATTTATATAGAGAGCCTGAAGGAGCTATTGCACTATTGCTCCCATCCATTGCAGGGGAAAACAGACGAGTGCTTTTAGAAAGGCTGCAAAATAGAAAAGTGAAAAGAGAAAAGCCTCTGAGCTGACGTACTGTATATAGAGCCGCTGTTACTCAAGATAAGACCTAAACTAGCTTGATGAGAAAAAAGTTCCTGTTTATTTATTTACTTATTTATTCATTTAGTTAGTTTTGCTATCTTTCAAGGTTTTAGTGTTGTTTGGTGTCTGGGTGTAAACCTAAGTCTCTGATCAATTTCTCACTAATTTCTTTTCTGTTTTCATTTTACAGCAAACAAGGATGTTACAAAAATGCTGTATCACGGTTTAGTAAACACAGTTTTTATGTTAGTCTTAAACATTTCCCACGAGCGGCACGACTGAAATAAGCGAACGGCCGTGCAAAGGCTTATGAGCAGAGATGGAGATGGGAAATATTCTGACTTTTGACCAGCGATGCATTGCAAAAAAGGTCAAGCTGACACTCGTCATCTCATCACAGAAAGGCTCGGGGTTCTTCGAGTCCTGAGATGAAGAGGGGGTAGAGGAGAAAGAGAGAGAGAAAGTGAGAGAAAGAGAGAAACAGTGGGTCTTTCATCCTGGCCACATCTAACCTTCATAGCCAGCTTATCAGTGAGAAAGGTCAGAGCAGAGCTCCTGAAACCCGGATCGATCTGAAGGCCCTGTGCACAGCTCCCCCCCCTTTCTTTATTTATCTTAGTGGACATGTTGCTCATGGTGTTTCTCAGGGTGACGATGAGAGTCAGATAAGCATCTATTAATGTTGCAGATCTTTCTCTCTCTCTCTCTTTCTCTCTCTCAGTCTTGCCATTTCACCCTCGTTGCCCTTACAAGGGAGTCTGGCTATGGGCCAGATCCGCCACTCTTTTTCTTAGTCGTCCCTTTCTTGAGGTCAAATAGACGTGCTTCAGGTCGTGATGATTAGGCCATGCTACAGGGCAGAGACAGGCAGGGAGAGAAAGGGCAAAATGAGAAGGTTGGAAAGAAAAAAGAAAGAGAAAGAGAAAAGCACAATCTGCAGTTGTATCTGTATTTGTTCTTGCTCCAAATTTCTGTCTATTTTTCAGGATAGTATCTGTCTTAGTAAAACCTCACAAACGTGCATACGGACACAATCATATCGACTCACCGTGAATGAATGAATGAATGAATGAATGATGCAACTACATGCCACCTCAATCATCATCTAGATACTTTTCTGACAAGCTTTATTAAAAATCACACAGTACATTATATACAGTATATATAGTGTATACATGATAACCTAATTGAAACAGGAAACTTCCCTATGAATCCCATGTACTATTCGCACCCTGTCCTGGTTTCTTTACACTATATTAATGGCCTTGTTTTATCTCCATTTATCATCAGCAGTGCAATATAGGTTGTGAGACAAAACAATTATGAGATGGAAACATCCATGAAGCACAGGTGAGAATCAAGCGGTCATCACGTTCATGTTTTTGTACTGAAATAAACTGAAATAAAAATAAGGACTCATTTGTTTGAACTTTATGATATACTCTGAATCCATTGCTCACAAATTTTTGTAAGCCACCTATCTGTATCCCAATACTACTACAAAAAAAAAACCCACAATCAAATATTTTTCTATTAGACAGGCATCATGGTCAATTAGCCCCACACTTTTCTAGCTTTTATCTCCTAAACCAGAGGCCTCATCAGTTATTTACGTGTTATAGGCCTTACCATGAATTATTCAGTACAAGAGGAAAATTTACTGCTCCTGTCTTTCTTCAGCCGGGCTGTAAATTCAAAGGATGGAAAGAAAGCAAGAGAGTGAAAGGAGGAAAAAGAGAGCGAGAGAGAGAGAGAGAGAGAGAGAGGTGTGAGGCAAGAAGGGGAGCGGAGTGAGGGAATGGCTGGAGGCAAGTGGCCCCAGGAGGGTTGTAGACTCACACAGGCAACATCATAAAGTTACCATTAGAATGCTGTATTTATAACAGTCAGCTACTGATGGCGATGCTACAGAGAGAGCTAGAGGACCACCTCCATCTTGCCAGTGCTAAAAACAGGCTGAAGTGGGAACGATTAAAGGGACAAATATCCACAATACTCATAAAAAATGTGAAGTTGTTCTGTGAAGAGGTGAGACAACTACGGCGGTTTGTTGTGTTTCTTTATATATTTGACACCTTTAGGTACCTGATCTATTCTGACTCAAGCTTACGTGCCACGCTACATTTCAGCTCTATTTCAGTCTAAACTTCAGCAGAAACTCCACAGAAATCTATCGGTGCGTGATCCGCTGTGAACCGACTGATGTTTTGATGTGACACACCATACAGTTTGTCTTTAATGGCTTGAAATGTTGTGCATATTTTTATTCTTATTATAACTAAATATTAATCCCGTTCAGCACACTTCTGAAAGACGACCATATTGCGACCGCTATAGATTTCTATGCTTCATGCAGTGCTTTTGCGCTTTGAGATTAGCTAGAAACAATGAAATGAAAAGGTTCTTGAAGAGGTCTTTGGATGTTCATGGGTTTTAGCTTTCTAAAGCTGTTCTACTTTGAACCTTTTGTGAAAGCAAAACAGTCTTTGTAGGGATCTATGTAGAATTTCCTCAAAAAGACAAACAAGAAGTCCTTTGGAGTACCATTTCGGATTTATACTTATGCTTAAAAGTTTTTAATGTTGAATTGAAGAAAACGTTCATTTAAAAAAAACGTCTCATCTCAAACACTCATTTTTAAAAGCTTTATATACTGGCTGCATTTTGCTCTTAAACTCTAAGTAACAGTTTTAAAACTAACAGAGTTGATGTATCTATTTATTGATTGTATTTAGGGGGGCACGGTGGCTTAGTGGTTAGCACGTTCGCCTCACACCTCCGGGGTTGGGGGTTTGATTCCCGCCTCCGCCTTGTGTGTGTGGAGTTTGCATGTTCTCCCCGTGCCTCGGGGGTTTCCTCCGGGTACTCCGGTTTCCTCCCCCGGTCCAAAGACATGCATGGTAGGTTGATTGGCATCTCTGGAAAATTGTCCGTAGTGTGTGATTGCGTGAGTGAATGAGAGTGTGTGTGTGCCCTGCGATGGGTTGGCACTCCGTCCAGGGTGTATCCTGCCTTGATGCCCGATGACGCCTGAGATAGTCGTATTTAGCATACGAGTAGCGAGGTAAAAATGAATACCTGTGAAATAAGATCTATGTTCGTTATATATTCTAAGTTGTAGTTTCAAGTGTGGTGCTTTCATAGAGGCCTCAACATGAATATGGACTTACTTTTCTTCTCCACATGATCTTCAGAAAAAATGGCATGATGCCAATTCTTGTTGACTAAGTGGCTTGTGGAACATTCTGGATATTCTATAGCAGTGTTCAGTTTACAGCCTACATTTTCTATAACCTATAATGTACACGTTAACTCTGTATGTGTACACATAACTATGTTTGTAAGGATTCTGTCATTATAATGGCCGACGTCCTGATCCGTACCGATCTATTGCCCTGCCTGAGACCCTGAGAACCTGAAATCAGGAAAGAAAACCTGAAATTCTGATCTATCATCTCACGTTCGTTTTTCAAAAACAAAAGACATGGTCCCTATGTCACCAGATTTTAATCTAATTTATATGTTAATCCAGGTCCAGAGGGACACTAAAAAGTAACAAGGATTATATGATTGATTTGTTATACACTGTAATTATTTGAGTAAGGATTTTGCATGAGAAGCAAGAACATTGCAAGGCTCTACTAGAGAGTGTTATTGTTATTTAGGCAAACTTGTGTGTTTAACCAGATATCTTGAGAGTTTATTTCTCACCTTTTCACCTAATTAAGGAGTTCAGAGTCTACTAGAAAATGAGCTTCAATCCTCAGGGGGTAATGTTGGGAACCTTATTTATTCCTTTAGAGACAGTATACTAAATTTAGAGCAGCTTTTGGCATATTTTCTATTGTCCTGGTCCATCCACCCACATATTTTATCCAGCATACAGGCCCATTCTGTTTGCTGCTTAACTCTGATTTGTGTGAAAATGTTTTTGTGAGGAAGATAGCCTAGAATTCCTCTTTCAAACATGTCCAGCGGGAGTTGTTGTTTAGAATTCAGGGACATGGAGGAATAATCTAGGCCCAATTCACTATTGACCTTGCTCTTACAGCAAACAGGAGGGTGGGGTGGGAAATATATCCCTCTCCTACACTTACTGAATAATACTGTTCATCTCCACACTGTTTGTGCTCTTTACAATATTTGCATCCTTCTAAGTATGTGGTTGTCTCCATCCAAATTTACATATTTACCTCCTTTTTAAGTCTTAAGCGATTGTGTAGATTTCGATAGGAACTGTTTTTCATCTCTTATTTATGAATCTGAAGTCCACGTTAACAAACTGTGCCAGAGACTCAAAGAGCATTTGATGCTGATGTTAAAATCTGACCCTTAATGCTTAATAGATGAGTGCAATTTCTTGTCAGGGCACTGAATTAAAAAAAAAAAATTTTATGTTATAATTATTATTTATTTATATATTCATTCATTCATTTTCTACCGCTTAACCGAACTTCCTCGGGTCACGGGGAGCCTGTGCCTATCTCAGGCGTCATCGGGCATCAAGGCAGGATACACCCTGGACGGAGTGCCAACCCATCGCAGGGCACACACACACTCTCATTCACTCACGCAATCACACACTACAGACAATTTTCCAGAGATGCCAATCAACCTACCATGCATGTCTTTGGACCGGGGGAGGAAACCGGAGTACCCGGAGGAAACCCCTGAAGCACGGGGAGAACATGCAAACTCCACACACACAAGGCGGAGGCGGGAATCAAACCAACAACCCTGGAGGTGTGAGGCGAACATGCTAACCACTAAGCCACCGTGCCCCCTAATATGACACTTAACTAATTAATTAATTGTACCACAAAGTCCATCAAAAGATCTATTTTCTCACACAAGACATCAGGGATGATAAAATTATGAACAACACTTATTTAAAGTGAATATTTCTATATTTATTTATTTATTTTTATTATTACATAAATAAAATGTACAACATATAAAAATGTAGAAGTAAGTAGCAGTAGCAGCAAACAGTATTAGTCTAGTAGCAGCAAATAGGCAAGTAAGTACAGATGAAAAGTAAATACAGGCAAAAAAAAAATAAAAAATGGCACCATAAATGAAATAGCTTAAATCCTGTGGACAAATTAGAATTTTCTGACCTCATTATACTGTAGTAGTCTTGTGGATTCATTAATCTAGGATGTGCTGGATCAAGTGCTATTTTAAAAGCTGATGTATACTGTATATGTGATAGTATGCTGTTAGCCCGATGCTAATAGTACTTGCTCTGTTGTTTGTTGTGTGACTGATCCCCTCACATCACAGTGGAGATGTAAAGGAGCCCAACAACAATGGTAAAATCAATGATCAGTAATAAATATGTCCTGTTGTACATGATTGCTGAGTGATTGCGATGTCAATACAGAGCTGATAATGCTCAGACAATGGAACAAGAGTTTTTCATACTAAAATAGATCACTTCAGAAAAAAAAAGAAAGAAAAGTAAACTGTATCATCATAATCTAATAAAACCATAATCTGGACTTATTTGGCATGGGATGTGTTTTTGTCGCCTATGGGGCATTGCAAACAGATTTTTTGGTATATCCAGATCCGAATCCAACCCAGGCTTTGCAATTCTCACTCAAACTTTTCTGGTTTGTAACCTGTTTCCTGTTTGTCTTCAATTCAATTCATTCATTCATTCATTCATTCATCTTCTACCGCTTATCCGAACTACCTCGGGTCACGGGGAGCCTGTGCCTATCTCAGGCGTCATCGGGCATCAAGGCAGGATACACCCTGGACGGAGTGCCAACTCATTGCAGGGCACACACACACTCTCATTCACTCACGCACTCACAAACTACGGACAATTTTCTAGAGATGCCAATCAACCTACCATGCATGTCTTTGGACCGGGGGAGGAAACCGGAGTACCCGGAGGAAACCCCCGAGGCACGGGGAGAACATGCAAACTCCACACACACAAGGCAGAAGCGGGAATCGAACCCCCAACCCTGGAGGTGCGAGGCGAACGTGCTAACCACTAAGCCACCGTGCCCCCCTCAGTGGAATTAACATTTCCTAAATTGCTTGAAAACTTCAAAACATTGAATTGCGTAAATGCAATAGTGTTAATGGTTCATTTTCACCACAGCTACTGTACTATACAACACAACAAATAAGTTAGTACATGTTTCCTCCAGAATATATGCTTTGCAGAGCTCCTTCATCACAGGAATGGTGTTCGATTTTTTTTTTACTTGCATCAATATAATCCATCATTGCTGTCACATTGTTGTCTACAAGACTTGACTTTTATTATAAGATTTGAAGTGGACTTATGACATCCTTTCTTTTCATTGATAAAACAGCTTGTATGTCAATGTCACTTGGAAACCTGCTACAAATCAATGTAATATGTTGGTAAGGTGGAATGCGGTTTGTCCATATTTATAAAAATTTCAAACATAGTTTTTACTCTGTTTAAATTCCCATCCCACAGAACAGTCCATCGGATCATGAGCGTTTATGTTAAACGTCTCAAGTTCAAGTTCAAAGTGTTTATTGTCGTATGCACAGATAGAAAGCATGTTTCCCTGCACAATGAAATTCTTACTTTGCCGTCCACATTAAATGTCATACAGTAAAGTAAAAAATAAAATAGAATAAAAAATAAGAGCAAAAAATAAATAAATAAATAAATAAATAAATAAATAAATAAATAAATAAATAAATGAAATAAATAAAAGCAATAAAGATGAGGTACAGTTCTTAATAGAGGCAATAAAATGTCAGGTAGTGCAGTTCTGAATAAGGCAATAAATTGAGGTGGTGCAGTTCTTGGTGAGGTAGTGCAGTTCTGAAAAAAAAAAATGTGCAAAAATGTAATTCAATGTAAACAGTTATGTCCATGTAAACAGTTAACAGTCATGTCCATGGTTGCAAACTCCTGTCAGCTGTTTAGGAGTCTGATGGCAGACTCATGCACATGTATTAAGAGCTAAATGTAGAAAAACACCAACATGGCTTCAATGGCTGTTCAGTAAACAAAAGAGAGACGTATCTTTATTTGTAAAATCTCTGTTTGTACTGAGCTTCGTACCAGAGTAGTAAACACTGTACCGGATTCATATCATTCTGGCACCTCTGAATAATTATAACACAAAGTGAAATACAATTGAAAAAAGTGCTAGAATGTGCTAGACTACATACTAACAACCTGGTGAGCTAGCATAAAAAGCTCACCAGGTTGTTAGTATATATTTTAAATTGTGTGTGTTGACATCATGCGTGTAGTTCTAAAATTTATGAATCTTTATTTTCAAGGATGCAAAGTTCTGTTTTTGTTTGACTATGAAACAAACAGAAAAAAAAATGCATTTGCACAAGTTCTTAGTTTGTATGAAATTGTAAAAACTCCAACCACACTTGGCATCAATCATTAAAAAAATAAAAAATCGTTCATGATCTGAGCTTTTTACAATGTTTTATAATTATACACCAACAATTAGCCATGCATTACAGATCATACATCGTTCCATTTAAGACTCTGAGATTGTTTTGTGTATCATTTTTTGGGAGGGTTTAATTTTTTGTTCTGCTTTACAATGCCATAATAAATTGCTCTTTCCCATCATTCTTAACGGTCAGTTTTTTTCTCTACAGTCCAGTTTTACTCGGTTTGATTTGAGTTTTTACTTTGAACATGAAGTAAATTAACAAAGAAGACTGAGGTCATGAAGAAGCCCTTCTCCACTTTCTCATTTCGCCTTGGGATGCCGCTCAGAACTCTGATGAAGTTCTTGTCAGGGGTGCGGTCCCAGAAATCGGTAAGTGTTAGAACTCAAAGAATGTTTCAATCCAGATAGGACGCCACCTTCTTCTTAGAGGATACGAAAACTCCCCAGAGTAAATTGAATGCTGTCATGGATGGATTAGCTCTGTAATGGTGCGAGACATATCTTCGGCTGACGAGCTTCACTCAGAGACTGTGGGCAAATGAGAGAGAGAGAGAGAGAGAGTGAGTGAGAGAGAGAGAGAGAGAGAGAGAGAGAGAGAGAGAGAGAGAGAGAGAGGGATAAAAAAATAAAATTCATTTCATACCTCCTCAAGCACAGTGGCTCCTTAGCTTGAGAGGCCGTCTCTAAAGGCTACGCGTGACTGTGGGGAAGTTTCAGAGAGTTTGCTGACTGATGTCTCAGCACCTGAAACTGTGTTATTTGGAGAGATTGAGAAGAGTAAAGGTCTACAGCATGCCGAGATACTGGAGCTGTCTTCAATTATGAGATTCAGAAGGTTTCAGGCAGGGTTCTGGGATGTTTTCAAAAATGTATGGATTTTTGCCAGAAATCCCTTGATATATTGCCACCTTGAAATATTCTGAAAATGACATTGGAGACGAAGCACTAAGAATGTTTTCTAATGTGTACACACGTGGTCAATAGAAATGTTTTTTTTTTTCTTATGTATAATTCTCATATGCAAAATAGTAATTAAAAAGTAATTAACTATGAATTACTTCATAATTCACTTCACTAAAGCAGGCATTGATTTTGCCTAAATGAAATAGAAGAGGTTATGTTTGTAAATGTGGTTCCTCAACTGGGTCTTGTTAAAGGATTGTAAAGGTGGTTTCTTTATAGTAATTATTGGAGTGCTTTCTAAGTACTAATAGCAAAGTTGTGACTTTGTGAATGTTCCCTCATGTGTATAGGCCCAAGGCCATTCTTATTAACCCAAATGTCATTCACGGGCCTGTACTCATCTACTCGTAAAACTACCGTTGCTTATATTTCTATTTCCTTTTCTTCCAGACTGCCTGGGTTACCATTCAGGTTTGTACAGTAACACATACTACCAGTGCACCTTGCCAAACACTAAGAGAGACACAGTGCAAATACCATACTTAGGACTGAGAGTCCAAAGTATTTGTACTACTTCTTAATGAGGAACACAGTCACTTGAAGGTTGTGGTGGTGGCTCAATGGTTCCTGCTCTGGGTTACTGATCAGAATGTCTGAGGATCAAGCTGTCACTGTTAGGTTCTTGAGCAAAGCCCTTAACCCTCTCTCTTTCAAGGGCACTGTATCATGGCTGACCCTAAGCTCTGACCCTACTGTAACTTCCTAACAAGCTGGGATATGTGAAGGGCAGAATTTCACTGTGTTTCTTATGTTATCGACAAAAATTACTGATTCTGATCCTTCAGAAAAGTGCCTTATTGACAGAACTTGAAAGTTCCTGATGGTGCAATAACAATGCATGGCTGGGGAGTCATTCATTCATTTTCTACCGCTTATCCGAACTATTCTCAGGCGTCATCAGGCATCAAGGCAGGATACACCCTGGACGGAGTGCCAACCCATCGCAGGGCACACACACTCTCATTTACTCACACACTACGGACAATTTTCCAGAGATGCCAATCAACCTACCATGCATGTCTTTGGACCGGGGGAAACCAGAGTACCCAGAGGAAACCCCCGAGGCACAGGGAGAACATCCAAACTCCACACACACAAGGCGGAGGTGGGAATCGAACCCCCAACCCTGGAGGTGTGAGGCGAACGTGCTAACCACTAAGCCACCGTGCCTGCTGGGGAGTCAAAGAGAGCAAAATTGGACATACTGACTAATAGTAAGTTCAGGTATGTGTAAGAGGGCAGATAGCACCTCTGAATGTTCAGCTGCCCTGCAACTTAATTTGTACAAGCAGTATATTGAAAATAACCCACAACACAGGCAAAGGAAAACTTTCTTTCTGCTCTTTATCGATGATGGGAATTCTCTGCATGTGACTCAATTTTTAAAGCGTTCCAAAAGCTAGTTGTAGAATATGTCGAATGACATTTTGGTACTGCTTCCTTTACGAAATAGTCGAAGCTATCTAGACACCAGAACCACTTTTATAGTGCTTTCCAAAGTGCACAAACAGTTGGTCAGTGACCCACTAGGTGCCACTGTTATAATAAAACTCCAGTGAGACCCTGTGGATACTGTGTTCAATAATCAATGGTCTGTTATCAAGTTCTAATGCTTTAGTTGCAGAGATGAGAATCATCCCACCTTTGCATATGTAATTTTAGAACAGACCATTTTTTGGAGGGGTTTTTGCTAATTGTTAGATGCTTGATCATGTCTTGTTCTGCCATGAACCCGATTCCCGTGGCAATTCTATGTAGATCCTTCTACTTGCTATTGTCATTGTCGAAACCCAACTCAGCAGGAGTAATAATTTTAGCTTGCTCACATCTATTGGCTCATCGTGAAGACAAATTTCATTTTATCTTCTTATGTTATCAAGTAATGAACACACTTTTATTCTACTGACCCAGTAAAGATATTGATCTGTTTAGAAAAAATGCACTGCAAATTCATTCTTCTCTGGACTACTCATTTCAATAAAATTAGTATAATCATTTTTTTGTATTCAATACTGGATAATAAACATTAGTGTTTGGAAATGTAAAACTGTGAAAGAATAGTCAGGATAAGCCAGCGGGTATATAATCCCAGTTTGACTCTCCAGCAACACACATGGCCAGTCTGCAAGTCTTTAAAATGCTTTGACCTTGGAGGAGAGAGATGGAGGAAAAAAATACTTCCTAAGATAAATTATAGAGCTTATGAGAGAAGCCACTGTATAATCAGAGGCCTGGATAACAGTTAGCACCCAAAGAGCCAAGGTCACTGGTCATTAATATTTTACTTGTCTTATTCTAATCAATCATTAATCCATGGCTTTAAAAATGTTAATATTTTATTTGCATGGAATGATATGTAAAGTTAGTTTGACAGGGTGTGTTACCCTTGTCCTCACACTCACTTTTTGAGTTTTGTTTAAAAGGCATTAGACACTTTTGACTTGTTCACACTAAGAGTTTTTATTTTAAGTTTAAATAATACGGCATTGGCGAGAGAACTGAAGAGAACTCCAGGTCTAGGACAAGCTTCTTTAACCACAAGCGGCGTACAGAGTGGAAATAAAAATACCCTCTGTTCATAGGGTAACCTATAGAAAAATGGTGGCTATTATACCTAAAAGCCACAATTAAAGTCAACTACTGTATAAAGTAAAGTAGACTTAAAATACAGCCATCAGACATAAATACAGTACATTCTATGTCTACTTTAGCCACTTTAACAGCTGTTATTAGTTACTAAAAAAAAAAAAAAACAACAGTCTGTCTATTTAAAGGTTTGAATTTCTGTTCAAGAGCCTATTGCCTATGTTGCAACCATTACTAGCTTTAGCTACGGTTTTAAAAGTAAACTAAAAGTTATCACAAGTAAGAGGAAACTTTATTTATAGTTGATATTTAGAGTTGAGCTAAGCACACATTTTGAGAAATGAATGTAGAGAATACAATACAATACTTCTATACTCTAATGCTATGGTAATGATTATAATAATATTAATTTCGAGAAAATGAATTAAAAAAAAATGATATATACTGTACAGTACTGTGCAAAAGTTTTAGGCAATTGTGAAAAAAAATGCTGTAAACAAAGAATGCTTTCAGAAATATAAATAATGAGTGTTTATTTCTGTCAATTTACAAAATGCAAAGTGAGCAAACAAAAGAAAAATCGAAATCAAATTAATATTTGGTGTTACTACCTTTTGCCTTCAAACCAGCATGAAGCGTTGGCACGGCCCCCACAGAGCCCTGATCTCAACATCATTGAGTGTGTCTGGGATTACATGAAGAGACAGAAGGATGTGAGAAAGCCTACATCCACAGAAGATCTGTGGTTAGTTCTCCAAGATGTCTGGAACAACCTACCAGCCGAGTTCCTTCAAAAACTGTTTGTAAGTGTACCTAAAAGAATTGCTGCTGTTTTGAAGGCAAAGGGAGGTCACACCAAATATTGATTTGATTTAGATTTCTCTTTTGTTCATTCACTGCATTTTGTTCATTTATGAAAATAAATGTTAAACACCTCTTCAGTATTTTTGAAAGCATTCTTTGTTTACAGCATTTTTTCACACCTGCCTAAAACTTTTGCACAGTACTATATATATTATATATAAAAATATATTAGGGAAAATGAATAATAATAAAAAAAATTATCTAAATATATTCATCTAATGGGGGGCACAGTGGCTTAGTGGTTAGCACGTTCGCCTCACACCTCCAGGGTTGGGGGTTCGATTACCGCCTCCGCCTTGTGTGTGTGGAGTATGCATGTTCTCCCCGTGCCTCAGGGGTTTCCTCCGGGTACTCCGGTTTCCTCCCCCGGTCCAAAGACATGCATGGTAGGGTGATTGGCATCTCTGGAAAATTATCCGTAGTGTGTGATTGCGTGAGTGAATGAGAGTGTGTGTGTGCCCTGCGATGGGTTGGCACTCCGTCCAGGGTGTATCCTGCCTTGATGCCCGATGACGCCTGAGATAGGCACAGGCTCCCCGTGACCCGAGGTAGTTCGGATAAGCGGTAGAAAATGAATGAATGAATGAATATTCATCTAACATAAAAAGAAATTTAAAGGTGTGGTATAGACTTTGTTAAAATATCCCAGCAAGAAAGAACTTTGAAGAAGATAACGTCTTCTGTATACAGTATATCAGTTCAATAATGTAAGTACTTGCTTAGTGCAATTCTGAATAGGAAAAACTTTCCCTTAATATTTGCATATCTTTTGGACACAAGTTACCGAATTAAATCTCAGACTCATAATACGGCTCATTATAAACTTTTCTTTTTTTTTTTTTACACCTGTTGGAGTACTTTGCTCACACAGCTCCATGTTATATTCTGTCTCAGCCTTGCTACCTACAATATAACACATTTCCTCATTCTTATTCCTTACTCTTTTCTTCTCCCTGTGTTCTTTTCAGCCTTTTCTCTCTCTGGCCTTGCTCAGATGGCTGTGATGAGTTTCATTACTGTACTCAATCTCAGGCCGGGGACAGCCTCTCTCTGGTGTGCTGCACCACCATATAATCCTTTTAATTAAAGGCCCTGCTCCTCGCCTAAGCTGCCCCACGGTTTGCTCAAGTCTCCCTGCTGCCTTTTGTTCATCTGATAGACACCCACTCATTTCGCTACGAGCCGGTCTTTTGCCTTTTGAAAAGAAGTGTCGTCACCTTTGTTTCTATGTGGCTATAATCTCCAGACCAATACTGCAAAGTGTGTGTGAGCCTGAGTGCACATGGGGGGTTGTAGGTGGGTGGCTATTGATCTAAGTCAGTGCTCATCTAAGTTAAATGCAATCAGGGATTTAAAAAGCCCTTGATAGCATGTGATTGGGCACGGATAAGAGCTGACAGGAAGGTGCATCCACTTGGTTTTAGCATGCTGTGGTGAAAGCCATTGATTTTGAATTATTCTGACCACATCTCACTGTGGATGGATCAGATGGCAAAGAGTGAACGAAATAAAGATAGAAATAAAAAAAAAAGAATGATCGAATTCATGGCCTTGGTTGTTCCCTTCTCCTACCGTTTTTACAGCTATTCTCCATTCTTTACCTGAAGTCCCATCATCCACATGGCTCTCAAATCCAAGCAGGAGGTGACTGCTTGTCAAAACAGATCCCTCACACTTGGTGATGTATAGGAAACTGTTTATCCATCGCCTCCTTGCCCTTGACCCACCTTCATGCACTATATATTTGGGGGTTGTAGACCCATTGAACCTGCTGGATCTTGTTGGGTATTAATCTCTCTCTATTGGCCTTGTTTTAAATGTGCATGCACAGTATGACTGTCAAGGCTTTTTACCTCCCCAAAAAAAAATAACAAATCAGAGACTTAAAGTCTATATATTTACTTATAATCCTTAAGTACTGGATAGCCAATTGGAAAAGTGGAAAAAATAGTTAGAGATATATGCGTATACTGGTTGATAAAGACTGAGTAGATGAAGTGCTGAATAAAATAATAAAGCAGACTATAAATGCTAAATGTACCTTGTTAGTTTGAAAATATTTTACTGTATCAAACCAATTCAGACGTTGTGTAAGCTTACACTGGGGAAAGTCCATTTTTACATTTGTCATATACTTAAATGGAACTTTATGACTTTTAAATTACTTTGCTTTGTGAATCCCGATAGAATTCCCCTGAAGTTATTTTTGTTATACTTTTAAAGCGCACTAAAATGTAAGTAAAACGTCCAAGTGTTACAATACACAGATTTATTATTTTGCACATTTTTGGCACTGATTACTTTCTTTCTTTTTTTTTTTTTTCATTAGTAAATAGCTTAAAAATTATTCACAGTGGGCGATGTGGAAGGTTAAGGTCTTGGACTACCAACTGGGAGGTTGTGGTCTACCAAGCTGTCATTGCTGGGTCCCTAAGAAAGGCCCTTGTCACGTTGTTTCATCACCATTTATCTGCACTAATAACAGATCTCTCTGCTTTATCTATGACTAGTCTACTAATCAGTTCATCCAGGATTCCAAAAGGTTTTATTTTGTGACTGGTAATGGAAATGACTAGAAAAAATGAGAGGGGAGCGTAGGGGTGGGGAGTAGGGACGAGAGGAGTAAAAAAAGAAAGGAGGTCAGGAAGGTCCATTTAAAATTTGGTGCTGACCTACATGACCAATCACAAATCACACGTGCAATGCTGTCTTGCATTGTACTCTGATCGATTCACTATACAATAGGTCATTCGTCACTGCTGCGGCAGGTCAATGGCAGGAACCTCACAAGCAACCTGCCTTTAAATCTGCTCAAACTGAATGCACCTGAGCTGACCAATTTAGAGTAATCTTCTCACTGACCAATTAATATCCTCTTCTTTTCCCTTGGGATGCGTTTAGAGGAGTCTTAAAAGTCTGTCTGCTTCACAAAATCCAATAGCTCCACTGTGCCTGGGTCAGACTCTGGATACCTTACAGGAGTTAATGGGTTAAAACCCTATGTGCCGTTTTTCATTTCCGTTGATCTGCAGTTCATATATTGTAGATGTGGCACTCTTTTGCAGTTTAATACATTGGAGATGACAGACCTGCCTTCCTGTCCCCTTTGGCTGCGTTTGAATAAAGAAGTGATCCAAAATGCTGCCGTCTTCTCTGACCAAAGACATATAGGCAGAAAGCTGCTGGAATAAAACCAATCAAATACAACAAGTCAGCTCTAAGAGAAAGAGAACTATGGACGGGGGGTTGGAGGACTGGAAGGAAGAAGGGAAAAAAAAAGCTTGATATTTTAAGAATGGTAAAAATAGCATCTTTTTTTTTTCTTTTTTTCTTTTGAAATGCACTCACAAAAAAGTGAATCTGCACTTCTTTGAAATCCAGTAAAAAAAAAACTCCAGTATTTAGAGATGTACATGTTGTGGATCAGTTCATACTGTATATTCCAGCTATGGAAATAAACAATCAATCAAAGGTCTTGAGGGTTGTTTGCATTAATGTATGTTAGGTGGTATTTGACCTTATTCCGTGGGAGAGATGGATGGAGCTCTTGTGAAATGTACACGATATTGAACACTCATGATCCTAGAGACTGCATATAGCGAGCATGTATAATAGGATATCTGGGAATAATGTGTTTTTTAAACATCACAAAACCCGAACCCTTCTTCGAATCCCGTTGAGTTTTTAGTCAGTAATATAGAACTGCTGTGCATATTAAAACGATTCGTATGGGATCAGCTCAACTATATAATCCATCATTAGCCCTTGCAACTGAAATTTAAAATGTACAAATATTCCTCATTATCTTTCCTAATGAGCACTTCCGACCACTGTGTACCCTGTAATTCATGCAACATGGAGAATTTTATAGTATCATAGAATATCTAAGGACCGCATAGATCGTAATAATGTGTGAGACGGAAACACAGTGGCCTTGTGCTCTCTAATTTATTGGGATTTCATCAGTGGTGTGCTGTATTTCATCCATTTGGGAAATGTTGGTCCATTCATGCATTATTCAGGGTGCACAGTGGATGTGCTCGCATTCAATTTTATGTGACAAATAAGTCCTGTGGGCAAACGTACCATTTATTTATCTGTATTCTTAACCCTGTGTGAGGGGTGGGCATAAATGTTTTATGCATTTTTTTTCCTGTTGTGCAATGCAAGAACACAGGGATATTCTGGGATGGGCCATCAAAGATCTGCTGAAATAGAAGAAACCGAGACATCTTTATAAATCTTTATAATATTCAATATCGCAAATTCCATGTGCTCAATAAAAATGGATTTTTTTCAAATTCTACTGGTTTATAGGTGTCTGCTAGAGCAATATAGATATTATAGCAACTGTATATAAATATTTTTTTTGTTTGTTTGTTCCTAGATTTGCAGCCTTATTGGCCACCTTTAGTGACTTCAATTCAAAATAGAGCCCAGTGACAAATCTAGCTCTTTTTATTAGTTTCCAGCTCACATCACAGCTGCTGGTTAGCTACTGGATGGGGTATAATCTAGACTAGAATTTAGAATTAACATTTATTTCATAGCTGATTTTATTTAAAGTCAGATTTTTACAGTACTTCTTATTTTCTTCTATAGTCTGTAGAACAGGGGCACGGTGGCTTAGTGGTTAGCACGTTTGCCTCACACCTCCAGGGTTGGGGGTTCGATTCCCGCCTCCGCCTTGTGCATCTCTGGAAAATTGTCCGTAGTGTGTGATTGTGTGAGTGAATGAGAGTGTGTGTGTGTGTGCCCTGCGATGGGTTGGCACTCCATCCAGGGTGTATCCTGCCTTGATGCCCGATGACACCTGAATTTGGCACAGGCTCCCCGTGACCCGATATAGTTCGGATAAGCGGTAGAAAATTAGTGAGTGAGTCTGTAGAACCTATTCAACAGACATAAATCACAATAATGATGACCAACAGTGTCACATTAAACCAAAACTTGACTCAGAGTGGCCCAATACTTTGGTAACAATTGACATAAGAAGCCTTTCATGACAACTGACAGGAATAAACATTTAGAATTACTTTCATCTGTGTTTAACGTCCTAATACCTTTTGTTATAAATGACTTATGTTTGAAAGCCATGACTTTGTACCTCTAATGTCCAGTATCACAGTTTTAGAAGCCTTTATTATTATCACCACATATACATTACATACAGTACAGCACCCCTGGAGCAGGGAGGGTTGAGGGCCTTGCTCAAGGGCCCAACAGTGGCAGCTTGGTAGTGCTGGGGCTTGAACCCTGATCTTCCAATCAGCAACAGAGAGTCTTAACCACTTGAGCCACCACTCCCATTATCATAAGGATATTATAACCAAGTAATAGGTTTAAATTGATACCCTAAGTCTTCTTGTTATAAATGGCATATAATTACTCTGTATGACAGTTGTGTATATTGTTAGTTGTGTATATTGTTAGTTAATAGTTGTGTACAAACCATTGTTTTAAAAATAGTAAAGATTGGATTTTACTGTAACAGATTTTGATACAATAGGTAAGCAAATATTTTGACCCCTTGCTACAACAGCAAATTGTAAGACATCTGAAAGCTTTTCACAGCATGATGGTGGACAGGTGAGACAATTCCACGTAATAATTAATGTTCTTAGATGAGACAATGGTATAAGAAGGAAGGGCAGCGGGAAGACTGTCGCATTAGTCAAATCTAGAAATAACTAGAGTGTTTACAAGGAACTGATCGGATTCTTTGGTCAAAAAATGTTGTATCTTCATGATGTTTGTGGAGAAGAAGTCTGCAGGATCTATTGGTTGATGCAATTTGGTGAAAAATGCTGTAAAATCACACCAGAATTACACAAGATTCTTCGGTGTGTGTGTGTGTGTGTGTGTGTGTGTGTGTGTGTGTGTGTGTGTGTGTGTGTTGAGCGGACTTTGATTGTGGCGTTGGTGATTGACAGGTCCAGCAGAAGGCAGGTTTCCACTGGTAGACGTATCAGTTCAGTTTTGACAAGTTTGATCTTCAGGTGATGGAGGTCATCTGGGAGGAGATGTCAGAAAGGCAGTCTGGTACACCATATGGACAAAAGTATTGGCACACATCTCAGAATTATTGAATTCAGATGTTTCTATCAGACCCGATGCCACAGGTGTATAACATCAAGCACCCAGCCATGCAGTCTGGGTTCTAAAGGGCTCAGTGAATTCAAGTATGGTACTAGAGCTTTGGAAACGTGTTCTTTGGTGAGACCAATCAAGCTTCTCTGTTTGGCAGTCTGATGGGCTGGTCTGGGTTTGGTGGATGCCAGGAGAACGTTACCTGTCTGACTACATTGTGCCAACTATAAAGCTTGGTAAAAGAGAGGTAATGATATGGGGCTGTTTTCTAGGGCTTCAGCCCTTACTTCCAGTGAAGGGAAATATTAATGCTTCATCATACCAAGGCATTTTGGACAATGTTATGCTTCAAGCATTGAGGGAACAATTTGTAGAAGACCATTTTCCATGGAAAATTAAACTAATCAATGTGCTCACCAGTTATGTGAGGTTGCTGAATGTTATCTGATGTGTGAACAATATTGGAATGAGTGAGCAGGTCATTATTTGGTCTGTGGTAATCAGCATAGTCAGTTTTTGCTCACTGAGGGGCAAGAATGTTTTAAATATGGGTCCAACATTGTTTGTTTGGGTTTGATTGCCTCAGCTATAGATAATCAACGGATGTCTGGATGTCAGCAACCTTCTGACCATGTCCTTCATGAATTCAGCAGAGAAAGAGACTACAGGAGATGAAAGAAGAAGGTTAAATATGAGAAAATAGAGCAAAATCTACACGAGCCAGAGATGTATTTGTTGATTTTAGGATTTGTTACCATACGTACAAAACAGCACTTGATACATATCAAGATTTGTAGGCAGATATGATTTCCTCCACATTTTCTTTCCACACTGCAAAGACCTATTCTTCCAACCCAGAGAATATCAGATCATCATGGGTTGAAGGTGTTGGTTCTACTGGCTTGTAGGTCAGAAGGCAGAGTAAAAGCTCAAGGCAGAAGCAGCACTGCCAGCAGGCAGATCTGAAAAAGAAAGGCTTGGTGGTGCGGAAGAGAACATGTTAAAAGAAAAGGAAGATGAGTATAGGGTCTTAAAGTTTCTTCTAAATATATAATAATGGCCCAAAGGTTTTTGGGTAGAACATCATTGAATAGCTTTTATGCATGCAGTGTGGAGTAAGAAAACAGAAAATAGTATGTGATGCTGTGGTGTATGTGATGGGTCCTCTGCGTGAGCAGGTAGTGCTGCAATGTACTACATAGTTTACTAGTGTTTCTTGAAAAAATAAAAAAACAAATGAAAGTGTGATGAGTCCCTATGATATAATGAGAGACAAGCAACAGAAATAGCACCCCTGGTCATCCTCTAATTGGACCCAGCTGGGACTTATTTTCTCAACCATGGGTGTTTCAAGGACTTTCTCTAAGATGCACACAAAAAAGATTATTGATAAGGATAGGATCATTTCAGACTCCTTTCGCTATGTAAAATGCTGATGATTAAAACATACTGTAGTAAGTTGAAAACGTCTCGTTTTTCGTACTTCTCACATCCTAACAAATACAATTGATTATCTGATGAACTTTGATCTCTGTACTTTATCATCTAGATGTTTGTACTGATTCACAATATACCATGTGTCTCCTGTGCCTTTAAGGAGCCTTTAGCTCTCAACAAAGACAGGAAAAAAGAAAAGTCAAGGCTATAGAGATTTGAAAATTGAACTACAGATTACTTGTGGTTTCTCTTGGTTGAAGGTCTGCAGCAATATGCCAGGTCTTTAGAGACCACAGATCTTAAAGTGCACTCTAATTGAGTTGATACATGTATCCAACCAAGGGTCATCACATTTCCCACAAATTGCCCTAAAACCCTGGGTGGCTAGGAGTTAATCGAAATTAAATGTCTTCACAATGGCACTAATCAGAGGTCTTTCCTTAAATTAATTAACAAGAAAATGCTGTTGTTTTTTTCTTGGAATTGATTCAGTTTTACACATGGCCAGGTATTATCAGGATGCTGTAGGGAATTTCAGCCTGCCAAGTAGGTTTCTTTCCCCCCCGACTATCGGAAGTAAACATTCTCTAATGTGGGACAAGAATCATGATAATTATACACTACCCCCTGAATGAAAGCAAATGATAGAGAGAAATGTGCATGCTGGCAGCATGTACTAATTAGCGCGAAACGCCAAGATTATGACTGATATAAAATGCATTAAGTGCCACAGCATAATTTCTGATGTGAGAGAGTTTGCACCTTTAGGACAATGCTTCTGGGATTTGGTTTTTAAATAAATGAAATTCTGCATAATTTTTTTGGTTTTAAACAGTGGCACTTTTTCAAATGATGGCCAGCATTAAAAACTGGCTGTTGTGACAAAAAGTGGCTATTACCATGTTTTTTTTTTTTTTTTTGCAGCTGTTCTTTCAAAAGCTTCTATCACCAGCTGTCAGAGCTTCACCCACACACCTCCAGCTTAAAGCCTGGAGTAAGGATTGACCTCCTGCTCTGCCATCAACATACAGGTAATTGAATGTACTTTTGAGCAGGTTTGTGTCCTGATGAGATGAAACAAGTCATATTTGACCTTTATGGAACGTTGAATGGTTAAATACCTGAGAGACTGTGTCTGGACACGTCATCATTTAGGAAGCGGCACGTGGTCTATTGTGGTTATCCTGTTTTGACGTCTTGCTCTGAAGTACAGTATATTGCTCCTTTTCCACCGAGGCATTTTGAGAGCTGGTTCGGAGCCAGAGCCTAATTTAGAACCAGTTCTTTCTTTTTCGACAGCCAAAGCACCGGCTCTGAACCAGGAAAAGTGGTTCTTAAGTAGCACCCAAACGTTGCTGGTCTAGACTTAAGAACCGCTTGCTTCAGGGGCTGTGGGCGGGGCTGGGGGCGGGGTTACTGTTAGCGCCTTTGATAATGTACCTTAAGTATACTAGTGTTTAATACACTTTTACGTTACCACAATATGATCAATTATCAGCACACATGATAGTAGGTAGCTACATGCTAAGGCTAACTTTTTTCTGTGTTAATGATAAAATAACGTTATGTACTTTCTTGATTACAACCTCCGTTTATACAGATTACATGGAGCTGCACGTACACGTTGGATTCGCCGCGTTTGGATGCCAATGTAGGTTTACATGAGCATAAACAGTAAAGCAACATCTGCCATTGTTGTTGTTGTGTTTGTGTTTGCGCTAAAGTTGCTGGGAAACGTGACACATATACAGTGACGTCAGACTCGGCTCTGTGATGGCTCGCTAACCGATGGAAAGGCAAACCGGTTCTTAGAAGGTTCGCCAGTGGAACCAACTTTGAACCAACGTTCTTTTTGGTGGAAAAGGGGTATATGTTTACATACTGATAAATCACTGACAGACAACAACCGACTAAAGAGAGGCCGATCATAAGGCATTTTTTCCTGAAAAATTCTCAAGCTCTGGATTTTTTAGTCTAGATTTTAATGCTTTCCAATTTCTTAGTTGCAAATGAACCTCAAGAACATGCTAATATACGGTCAGTTTCTATGGGATGTTCATGCTGAAAAGGTTTTATTTTATTCACACCATGTTTAAGGCAGGAATACACCTTGGATGGGATACCAGTTCATCCCAGGGCACCATGTACACACATTCACACCTACTGTAGATTCAACTTAGATTCATCAGTCCAGCCACCTGATTGCTTTTAGGAAATGGGAGAAAACCTCACTGGGAGAATCAGGGTCAGTCATTCCATGCAGAAAAAAGCTCACGACTGACTTGGGGATCCTGGAGCTGTGAGGTGAATGCAAATAATTTAAAATTACCCTGAATAGGCTATTAAAAATTGTAATTCAAATGTATAACATTTTAATTTCTCACCTTTTTTTCTTATATTCAACTGGAATGTAAGAATAATTTCTACTTTGTTTTAACTAGCTTTTTGATGATGTCGGCTAAATAAAAGTTTTTTTATTTAAAGAGGAATTTTACTTATATGATTCGATTCAGCAGATCTACTATTTTACTATTTAGAACGTTTTCTAGATGATAAACATTCTACCACAAAAATAATAGCATTGGAATCAACTTGTTTCTAGGCCAGATTAGGAGTTACAGTACATAGCATGCTTTAGCAATCATAAAGCATTAAAATTAGCACTGTTATATAGCTGTTCATTCAGTCTACCATGTGGCCAGTGACAGATGGTCACGATATTGAAAGGAAAGGGGTTAAAAAATTATAAATGTTAACATTGATGAGTAATTTATTTTACTTTTGGTATTGTTTTTATTATGGAAACGAAAGATTGTCCACCAATGATTTTTCCTCAACAAACAATAATGAATACTGATAAGTCATCCATAGTGAACTGAACCCACTTGTGAAACAAACTTTTTCAAGTTCTGATCCTGATTTTTTAGAAATTTTGTAAACAATAAAAAATAAGCAATAAAACAAGAAATACCAGGATATAAAAGGGAACAAGAAATGCAGTGAATCTTTGCAGAAGAATGCTCCATTTCTTTCCTCTGTAGATTAGACTAGTATAGCAATAAAAGAAAACAACTTGGCTTTCTTTATCACTCATGTACATGGCATCCTGTAGTTTGTGCGACGGAGGCGTCTCGGTTTATTGACTGTAATGATGCATTCAGGCTGAAACCACGAGCTGTGTGTGCGGAGGTGGATTACAGAGTGGGCTGTATGGGTCGCTGTTTTCGGCGGTTTCTGTGATGTGAGGAACTGTGGGAACATGGACTCAGCCCTTCTTTTGTGCTCTATCTCCCAGTGTTCTTCCTCTTCGTCCCTCAAGCTTTTGTTTCCCATCTTCATACCACGAACAGCAGCTGTGCTCATCTGCAGCGAAGCAAAGTGCATCCTGCTTAAGGAAATCACTGTAATCCGTGTTCCTACATCCTGACAGGGCCTAGTGCTTCTCTACAGCTAGAATTATCTTGTCAAATGGCCCTTTAAGGGCCCCAATGCAAATATGGCAAGAACACGCCATAGGATGGGGTATAATCTAAAATTACACCCTTTGGGAAAAGTGCATTTCTTTGTCTACACTATGATAATGATCAAATTGTTCTAAAGTGATATGATTACACTACTGGTGTCACGTTTCTTTGAAACATTGCTGAAAACCAGAGACAGCCGTTTAGCTAAATCGACTTCTATGACAGCAATTGTTTGAAAGGTGACAACGTACCTTACGCTTTCATAACGATCACACTACCGAACATTACATAGTATCAAGGATGATTAGCATATTTTTAGAGTTACTTTTCAAACTAGCTAAGCACAAATGATCATACATTAAGACACTTGAAAAAAAAGTGTGGTGTATCGCACCAAAAAAAAAACAAAACAACATGAACGCTAATTTACTGTCAATTTGTATTTTTCTGTTTTGGGGGATTTTGGGGAAAATGTTTCTATAAAATGGTATAAATTTTACTTTTTATAACCATAGATTGTCCAGGAAGTTATTTAGGAACAGCAGTAATATATATTAACATTTGTGCGTAATTAATATTAGCCGATGATTTATGTTCAAATAGAACATGGGGGGGGGGGGGGGGGGTGTATATGATGGCTTAGTAGTTAGCACGTTTGCCTCACACCTCGAGGGTTGGGGGTTCGATTCCCGCCTCCGCCTTGGGTGTGTGGAGTTTGCATGTTCTCCCCGTGCCTCGGGGGTTTCCCCCGTGTACTCCGGTTTCCCCCCCCCGGTCCAAAGACATACATGGTAGGTTGATTGGCATCTCTGGAAAGTTACCCGTAGTGTGTGAGTGCGTGAGTGAATGAGAGTGTGTGTGTGCCCTGTGATGGGTTGGCACTCCGTCCAGGGTGCATCCTGCCTTGATGCCCCGATGACGCACAGGCTCCCCGTGATCCGAGGTCGTTCGGATAAGCGGTAGAAAATGAGTGAGTGAGTGAGTAGAACATGGGATCTTATACATCTTTTTATATACAGCATATAAAAATAAAAACATCAACTTGTGGCTGGTGACATCACATCCTGTCATGTTTTATTCCCTACTTGAAGCTCACTCCAAATTAAGGAAGTGCAAATAAATTGCTGTTTACATCTATTATGCATTTTATCTCAAAGGTTCTAACTAAAGTTATTTTTCTTTAGTGCTCCATTTGGTTTCTAGGTCTATTGCATAAAACAGTGAAAATACCAACATGGTTAAGTTTTACAATCCTTTCCATTCCTCTCTTTAGCCAGCAACCTTAGCGTTTTTGACATTAAAGCATTCATTTGGCTATAAGGGTGAAAGTAGATTGGAAAGGTCAGTGATATATACAGTACATACTGTGATTTATTTGTGATCAGGATTATAGCTTTGCAACGATCATTTATATAAGCAATTAAACCGTAGCATCTTAGTTTACCACCATAGATTTGAGTTTTATAGGGGGAAATTGAGGACAGGAAATGCTACTTTAAACTTTTACTGTCATTTTTCTTTGCCACGAGATCGTTCATGTTGAATCCCAGGCAACTGTCGCTCGTTTTTTTTTTTTTCTTCCCATCCAAACCTCTGCTGTCAATTATCAGCCATTGTAAAGGAGCGTAATTACAGCCCTGTCATTTTTCGAGACTGAAATGTTGAAAGAAGGAAGCACTCGTTTAAAGCGTCGTTTCCTTTTTCAGCAAACGAAAAAGCCATTCAGTAATTTACTGCAGTGAAAAGATCGCTTTAAAATTCCTAAAAGCTAAAAGGCTGCTAAAAGTGTCCTGTAGTTAATGTTGGAATGATTGGTAATTCTGTGTAATTTGGGATGGTTCAAAAAACTATCCAAAGTTTATTTATACTCAAACATTGACGCTTTGATGGATGATGATGGATGATGATGGCTGTTAAAATTTGTATGCTGCATCTCCCAATTCGCAAATTTGCCTCATTTATGGTTTGTTTAGATGTGTCTTTAGCTTTTTACTTTAGATTCGTTCTCTGAGTTGAAGCATGTGTTTTGGCATCTAATAAAAAAATCAAGGAAACAAATTTACAAGCATGTAAAATCTTACCATCATGAGTGAAACACATTAACAAACCAAGAAGACATACTTATGAAATAACATAGTTCTTTGGTTTTCATAGTGCTATTTCTAAACGTATTGTTGTGTTCTTAGTTTTTCTGTATTGTTACCGAATCAACTTGCTGTTGTGTTTTTCATCCGCAGTCGCTTTTCTGAATGTACTCTTCCGTTTCGATTTTTCATTCATTTCTTTTAGCTTGTTTTTTTGTCTAATTTGGTGCTGAATGTTTTTTTTTTCCTTTTTTCCATGGCTTACAAAATGCGTAGGGATGTGGGTTTGAATACCAATCTGAAGGTTGTCAGTTTTAAGCCCAGGTCCACCAAGCTGTCATCTCCTGTCCCCCGAGCAAGGCTCTTAATCCTCTATTGCTTAGTTATATTAAAAAAAAAGAGATATGTTGTAAGTTGCTAACATGAAATATATTCATAATATATTTTATCAACAATATATTTTTATTGGAATCATTTCAGCCTACACTTGCATTGTCCAGCAACATCGCAGATAAATCCAATTTCGTTGTTGACTCCAAATGAGTTATCCACCCTCTTTAAGCTGTTTATTAGCACCATAAACCAACAGTGTACAGCAGTTTAATCACATCATATAATCTCACAGTGTCCTGATAAGAGAAATACCACAGCTGTGCATTAAGAATAAACAGCGCATAGGCTTTTTTAAACACAGCATTGGTGGTAATGTGGCGAAAGAGATTAGAGAGATTATGAGGACACACCTGTCTCAGCTACTCTTATCTGCATACACAAAGGCTAGCACTGGGGGATCTGTGCTGAGGCACTTTGTAAGAGTTAGCCACATGCATCTTTTATGAATAGTCAACAGATTGTTGTATTGCACGCCTAGTGTGTGTATTATTGCTTTTATATCCCCTAGTCTACACCCACAGGCCACATTAGATCATCTGTTCACGGAACAGTCCAGGGCCAAGCTACTGCGAATAAGACATTGGGATTGTGTCATTAAAATGCAGTAGGGGAGGTTTAAAAGAATATGGCACAAAGGGTTTCATTTGCAATACCCTGCAATCCTGAGAAACGCTACTACTATAAACGAGATGAAATGATATGAAGGACTATAAAAGTACTAAGCAGACTTTGATATCCTAAACTTTAAACATTCCTCAGATACTTACCATGCTAACAATCTTTCTATTATCCATATCAGATCCTTACACTTCTTGGATTGCGTTTAGATTTAAAACATTTATCGTCTGTTGTTCATCCTAATGTAACTGTAGCATCTAAACAGTTTAGCGTCTGATTCACACATGATTCAAACTGAACAAAAATGTTCCTTTTTTCTTTTCAACAGTGTTGATCTTTTTTTCTTCAATGTACCTTGTTGTTAAATACACTTACACAATGGTTTAAATGTTCATGTTAATCAGCCAATCAATACAATAGCTATATTTGTCTCATTACTGTTCACATTCCCAAAGCCAGAAAAAAATGGGGGATAGAAAATGCTGACTGATATCAAACTTGTTTTTTTATTTGCTGTCAAAGATAATAAATACTACTACTAATAAAGTGCTAATAAATACTGATCTGCCAAAGGTTTAGTATTCTGATTTGCACAATTTCATTATTAAATTGTCATGACTTTTTATACCCTAAATTTTTCTGGTAGCTAATATAAAAACTAAACAGCAGAATTTATGTTAATTTGACTTGATGTAAGTTTAAGGAGGGCAACCGGCTTATAGATCAGTGTGGATTGTGCTGCATTTTCACCCACCGGATTGGGCAGAAAATAATGAAAGGGGACAAAGAAGACAAAGAAGAAGACTGGAACAGTAAAGATCGGGTTGAAGTCTCCTGTGGAAATGGTGTGCAAGGTCTTCTGGGAGAGGTGTCTGCATTAACAGGGGATGAGAATGCTAATAAAACACTAGAGCTGCCAGGGTCATGGGGTCACGTGCTTGTGTAATGAATGGAGAAATTTAACTCATCCAATTATAAGGAAGTTAGGCAAAAATCCATACTGTTATTCTGGGCACGGAGCCCAAATGCAAAACTAATAAGGTTAAGCAAAGCTCTCTCTCTCTCTCTCTCTCTCTCTCTCTCGCTCTCTTTCATTTCTTCCTGCCTTTCCTGCACTGTGGGTGAAAGTACAAAGAAAATACTTTGTGCATACACTGAATAGAAAACCTGTCAGGACGGTTGTCAGGAAGGCTACAGCCAGGTGTACATACTGTATATCATTGCAGAACACAATGTTCACTTACTGAAGTCTGTAGCTTAACCAACCTGCACCTGGCAACGCCTATTAAATGCTATGCATGGCGCACACATTGCAGTAATGGTTGGTAAAGTTCTTCAGTTACATAAAGATATAGCGAAAACACCTTTTGATTACTAATTGGCTCAATGAACAGGCTTGTTTGGTGTGTGTGTGTGTGTGTGTGTGTGTGTAAATGTGGAATTTAACTCACTACATTTTATCTTATACAGCTTATTTATTACATTTGGAAAAATCTTTATCTATGTAAGCAAATGGACCAATGTGTTCATGATGCATGTGTTATGAGCAGGGTTGCCAGATCTGCACGAGAAATGAATCCTAGTTAACATGCAGTATACAAATATGCAAGTTGTTTCATGTTATTATATGTCATAATTAAAAAAAGGATACCAATGGCACGTATTTAGAGTTGGTGGATTAAATCTAAAAGCGTCATTGATATTTATGCATAAAAGCTACTTCAATATGTAGTCAGGTTATGCACATGCTTAATTAGATTTTTGGGGGCTAGACGATAAGATTATGCAAATCAGATACCTGTAGTATCTAGAGTGATGTTGTTAATGTATGTAGTAAAAAAAAAAAAAAAAAAAAACCTAGAATTTGTTTTGCTCTTAAATGTAATATGATAAAAAAAAAAAAAAAAAAAAAAAAAACAATTCCTTAGCATGTGTATATTACACTGAGCAATACACATGGCTCTTGTCATACAACTAATATAGATAAAATAATAAAAGCATGAAAAACTGACTGATCAGACACATTTCCTGTTTCTCCATCCATTTCCCAAGTTTTTTCCTCCATCAAAAACCTATTCAAGAAGATGAGATTCTGTGTGAACATGTGCAAACTGCATGGTTAGATTTCTATGTTAGTTTCTGACATAACACACACGTTTTTCTGTCGTTCCGTGTGTCAGGCTGTGAACATACTTTCATTTCTTCAGCTCTTCTCCAGTGGGCTGCCATTCAAGGAGCCATTTAGGAAGTCTGGCTTCTCTCCACATCCTGCTGCATACTAAAATAAAAGGTCGATAACACTGAACTATAATAACAGGTAATAGTCAAACAGATGCCACTTTAGACCCATTTGGTTCGGCTTTAGCTTGTAAAACGTAGCCTTAATGGACATGTTATGCAAAGCCAAGCATTTGTCACCCAATATTCGCTAGGAAATGAGCAGGAAACAAGTATCATGCTTTATCGTGCCTGGCCCTTGGCTCACGGTCAACGGACGAGTTCAGCTTTAACTACAGATGGAGAACATACTGATTAAAAAAATAATATTTCGAACATTATAAATCTCCATTCTTCCTTAGCCTCAATAGCACTTTTTTTAAACACACTTGTGTAAAGCCTGTTCATTTCTATCGAATGCTCTCCATAGCTTAGAAGTAAAACTCATAAAACGAGCGATTATTTGCAAAATCAAGCTGCCGAAGGAAAGTTTTAATTAAACCGCTTTATTTATATGTCAAGTTAAAGTAGGAGGAAATCTAAATCTGAATCTTTTTCAGTTTTTTTTTTTCTCCTTTCTTTTTTTCGGCCCGCCGTAACCCTTGGAGGCAAGTCATTAGGCCTTATACATAACCATCGCACCGCATTAAAATCACATTACACAACAACGATAATCATCGCGTTCAATTACACATGGTAATAAATGTCTGCGTGATCTTTGCTAAATCCATTAGCGTGACATCGCAGGAGAGGGAGATGAACAAGTTTGCAGGCTGAAGGCTTAATACATTAGATGCATGGAGTTAGTTTGCTTGAACTAAACCCAGCTGAAAGCTGAACGCAGGGACTTGACCTGTCAGAGCGCATCTCTCTTTTTTTGGGGGGGGGACTTTCAAAGCAGCCTTGATAAATAAAGCTAAATAAACTGCATAAATTAATGATATGTAACCAAAGTGAGAGCCTAACCATTTCTAGCACTATAAACGCTATTAGCACACCATTAGCTGCAGACTTCAGCAAGCTTGAGGTACGAAATGGGCAGTTTGCTCTTTTGCCTCTAGCTAAAGGTGTGCACTTCATGAATAGCTAATGACATTCAAACATTACATCAGTTAATGAGTGGCCATTTCTGAATAGGACCTGATTTGTTTGAGCAATAAATCCCATCTATTTGAGCAATGATGCTGTTAAATGTACCTTCATGCAATCTGGATTCCTTCATTCTTCATTTCATTATTTGAAAGAACCATTTTCTACCTTCAGTGTTCAGAAGGATATATACATAAGCACTTCATGACAAGTGACACGAAACTAACTAAACATTGGGTGTGTTATGTATCCTAAGCACTAAGCCATAATGTTACTATACATTATTTCAATTCTACCTGATGACATTGGACATATTTCATCAGGTGACTAGTGACACCTTTACATGATTGTCCATGGCACTCTATTCCCTATTGGTCTCACCAGCTCTACAACCATCTGCTTTTCTCTTTCTCTTCTCAAAAAAGGGTACAAGCTGTAATTAACTGTTATGCCGGATTGATTGCCGACAGCTTAGCATTGACCGGCTTCATTATGGAGTTGCTTCAAAGTAGGATTTCAGTCCTGCCAATACGCTGACTTTATTTCAATGTGGCGATCAATAAGGAATGTATTAATGCTTTATTTGGACTCTGTTGGCCCCATACTACCTTTTGCCCCGCCGCACCACACTGCTTGCTCTTTGTCCATGGCTTTCTCTGGCCTCTTGACTTCACCTTATGAGAATTCTACAGATCAGAACCGCAACAGAATTTTATGTAAGATCTGCATGAGACCATCACATCCATTCAGGCCAAATAAGTCATCGAGTAGGGGACATAGTATGTGGATCGATAGAAAGCTATACATATCACTGCTGTGCTGCAGAAGACTCTAATCACCAGAAATTAAACCAGTCCAGAGCTTGTGCACTATATTGCTTCATTTTTATGAGTAATACATTAGTCGTATGTATCTAAACAGCTTTATTTATTATAAAACTCTGATCTACTTTTGTAACATAGGTCTATGTTTAGGTCCAGGGTTTAGATTGTCCTTAAAATTATTATAAAATCAATCAAAAGATAACTACATAAGCGTTTTGTTTTCCCTCAAATTCCTCATGAGACAAAGTCGTCTTGGATTCCGTAATGCTACGTAAGCCGATATGGCCTTTCATGCTCTTTTATCTGATCTATATGTTTCAATCATGTTTGAATTTTAATCACTTTTTTTGTAAGCTCCAAATCCAAATCAGTGGCAACCCACACTTACTACTTTTATTCCAATGTGCCCACATACAGTACCACATGCCGTGGGTTGGTGATGGTGATGAGCACAACCGAGTCTGGCTGCCAGAACCAGATCTCAAGCAGGATAATGACCATCTTACTGTACATTTTGGACTGGTTTCTGTCTTATGGAAAATCTTCTGAACTGAAATATTTTTCCACGTGTCTTAATGACTAGGAAAGTTACTGGAATGTCAATTATGTTAACCTATAAATTGAAAACAGCAAGGTTTTAGCCTTCTTTAGGCAGACCGTCTACATTTTAATTTAGTAAAGTATACTTGTGCATTCTTAATGTAGTATTATCATGTTCATGTTATAAGGTGAAAAAAAATACTTTTTGGTCAATGTTTGGTTTGCCATCCAATAGCTTTTCCCAGACCATCATGATTTTACATATGGCTGCTTTAACTTCATTCATTCATTTTCTACCGCTTATCCGAACTACCTCGGGTCACGGGGAGCTTGTGCCTATCTCAGGCGTCATCGAGCATCAAGGCAGGATACACCCTGGACGGAGTGCCAACCCATCACAGGGCACACACACACTCTCATTCACTCACACAATCACACACTAGGGACAATTTTTCTAGAGATGCGCTGCTGCTTTAACTTAAGCAACCAAAATGGCTAGACATAAGATTTTGGTCTGTGAACCATTTCCTACAGTATTTCCTAACACAGTTGTTAATGAAGCAGATAGTATTCCATAGCAAGCTTTCCACATTTTCTAATTTTCCAATAAAGTCTTGTATTTGGTTTACCCTCAAAGATTATAAGGCACTTCAGCATGATTTCCTGTCCACTTTTCTACACACTAGACTGACTTTTGATGCCAAATGCCCGGAACTTCACTTTTTCCCCATCGTTGGTGTCTGAAAGTAACCCCATGCCCTCGAGTATGCTGTTGATGGCCATCATAATCCCATGCTGTCAGAGACCTTAACGCGATTCTTTCAAGCTGAGACAACACAATTTGGCCTTTTAAAAGTCTCTGTAGGGGTCAGAATGTAGCTTACGTGCTCGTCAAGCCGTAGTGAAAAAGATTCAAATGAATATTATTTGCGGAAAAAAAAACACTCTGTACATAATTTAAGCAATGCATCAATACTGATACTTTTATCTAAAAATTTTTTTTAAGCCTAGCTTATGTTGCTGCACTAATGAATAGATGACAGCAATCTGGATGTATTTCACAAACGATGATGATGGCAATCAAAGCGAAGTAGATTACAAGCTGTTTTCTGTGAAAATATCTAGAGGAAGCACTACAGCATCTTCCTTCAATATGAGCAACCAGGGTGGCAAGTGTGTAATAGGCAAGACTCCTTTGCAATACCTACATTAGCCGATTCTCTCTAGTTAAGCTATAATTACTTTACTCTTTTCAAAATCTGATTAGTAAAAAAAAAAAAAAAAAAATATGTATGCGTACTGTAATATATTGGTATACATTTTATCTAATGTGCTATAAGGTTTGAACATTACAGCAGGGAAGCTTTTACCCCATCAGCGAATTATATACTAATGAAATATATTATCTAGCAAGGATTATCACCAGCAGAGAAGCTGCTCCTTTTCCTGCTGTTAGTGTATAGCGCTATAACAGATCAGTATATATCAGATTTAACCACCTCATTATAACCAGGACATCTATCTGCGATCCTATCACCATCCGAAGGCCTCCTTTCACACACTGGATCTCTCAGCAATGAAACACCATTTTAGTAATTCTGTACAAGATGTATCTCGCCCAACAATATGTCAGCAGCAGCATCAGTTCTGTCCTTGTCGGACTTTCTCCCTCAAGGCTACACACGGAGCTGTGGAGTCGCACACGACCTTAGTGATGGACGAGAACACAGTGCATCGCTGTTCCGCTATAAATGGCCGCTCTCATGCTTTCAGTCAGTAGAGAAGTACTGCTTTTGTGTCTTCTTATTTTTCTCTTAGTTTCTTTCTTCTTTTTTTGTTCTCTCTCTCTCTCTCTCTCTCTCTCTCTCTCTCTCTCTCTCTCTCTCTCTCTCTCACTTTCTCTCTCTCTCTCCCCTTCTGTGCACTTTATTGTGAACAATTGCGCGTCAAATCGCCGCGCAGAAGAACGTCTCATATATATGTCATGTTTAATCAGCCATAATCAGTCAAATAGAGTGGTGATTAAAGAACGATCGAGCCATTGCTACGCTTGTCTGTCACTTCTGCAAAGCTCACAACTTTAGAGCTGCTTCATTCTCTCTCTCTCTCTCTCTCTCTCTCTCTCTCTCTCTCTCTCTCTCTCTCTCTGTAGATTTAAATCCTTTCATATATTCTTATTTGCTCAGAGCTTGCTTTAAGGAGCAGACGGATTTGCAGACTCAGCTCGTAATCAAGCAGAGCATAACCACGCACACACACGCACATTTTGCTAATCCTAGCTTTAGGTTTTTAATAATATGTTTAATAATAAGGCTTTTTTTTGTTAGTAATTTTCAAGGGGGGAAAACTAAAGACCATCGTGCCGGATTCACAGCACAGATTTGGAAGTGTTTATGGCTAATTTGTTTTTATTCATTTATTTATTACAGATCTTCTGAAAACAGTTCCAAATCAAACAAATCAGGGATTGATAGTAAAAAACTAAATAAATTCAAACATATAAAAAGGAGACATTTTTACTGAGCATTATTTTGTAAGAGGAGTCTCCAGTGTCAGTGCTGGTACAGCTGACTAACAGAGAAAGTTTCAGAAGAGATAAAAAAAAAATCTATACAAACATAAATGTCTAACAGACATTCATTCATTCATTTTCTACCGCTTATCCGAACTACCTCGGGTCACGGGGAGCCTGTGCCTATCTCAGGCGTCATTGGGCATCAAGGCAGGATACACCCTGGACGGAGTGCCAACCCATCGCAGGGCACACACACACTCTCATTCACTCACGCAATCACACACTACGGACAATTTTCCCAGAGATGCCAATCAACCTACCATGCATGTCTTTGGACCAGGGGAGGAAACCGGAGTACCCGGAGGAAACCCCCGAGGCACGGGGAGAACATGCAAACTCCACACACACAAGGTGGAGGCGGGAATCGAACCCCGACCCTGGAGGTGTGAGGCGAACGTGCTAACCACTAAGCCACCGTGCCCCCCTGTCTAACAGACATTTAGATTTAAAATAAAGCATTAAATGCATATATCTATCAATCAATCAATCTATCAATCTATCTATCTATCTAGTTATCTATCTGTCTATTTTAATGGTACAGTTTGGGAACTTTTAAAGAGGATAAATAGTACAGAAAATGGATGGGTGGAGGGATGGATGGAGGGATAGATGGAGGGTTGGATGGATAAGTGGGTGAGTGGGTGTATGGATGGATGTGTGGGTCAATGGATGGGTGGAGGGATGGATGGGTTTATAAATGGATGGGGAAATGTATGGATGGATTGGTGAGTGTGTTTATGGATGGATGGGGGAATGGATGGAGTGATGGATGAATAAGAGGGTGGGTGGATGGATGGATGCATGTGTGGGTGGATGTGTGGGTGAATGGATGTGTGGAGGGATGGATGGGTTTATAAATGGATGGGTTTATAAATGGATGAGGAAATGGATGGATGGATGGGTGAGTGTGTTTATGGATGGATGTTGGAATGGATGGAGTGATGGATGAATAAGAGGGTGGGTGGATGGATGGATGCATGTGTGGGTGGATGTGTGGGTGAATGGATGGATGGATGGATGGATGGATGATGGATCTGTTTATGGATTGATGGATAGGTGGGTGAGTGTGTTTATAGATGGATGGGGGAATGGATGGAGGGATGGGTGAATAAGAGGGTGGGTGAATGGATGGATGCATGTGTGGGTGGATGTCTGGGTAGATGGGTGGATTTGTGGGTGGAGGGATGGATGGATCTGTTTATGGATGTATGGGGGAATGGATGGGTGGGTGAATGTGTGTAAGTATGGATGGGTTGGTTTATGGATGGATGGATGGATTGGTGGGTGGATGGATGGATAAGTTGATAGATGGATGGTTTTGTTTCATCAGTGTTTCATCATTAGATACTCTGTGTAGTATCTAAACATAAATGCTAATATAAGAAATGGACCATTCTGAATTCTCAAATTCTTCTGCATTTAAAGATGCCTCTTTGTCCAGCTTTATTTGATCATCCTTTCTTTTCACAGTGAAACGTGTGTGACAGAAACAAGAGGTTTTCCTTTGAGCTGATATTTGATTGACAGCCACAAGACTGTACTGAGAAATTAAACCTTCATCTACATCAAATATTACATACAGTAAGTGTCCAGACTTAAAAATCCCTGACCTCACCTGTAAAAACCAAGTGTCTTGTTCCTTTCATTTCTGTAGATGAAAGGATTGTTTCAGCAGATGAGAAGCTCTGGTGACGTTCTCCAGTGCCCCAAGAAAGTGTGCATCAGGTTCTTGGACTGGTGTGTTAATTATAAGACCCGTATGCGGTTTGTTCTTGGCAAACTTTCTGTCTGACTTTTTAAAGAATATCTGCCAAAATATCTGTTATCTCGTCAAGATGATATCTGAAGGAAAGGGAAGAAAAAAATCAACACCTTCAATCCTGACATTTCATTAATGAATAATTTTCCTGTGCATAAATATTAGCAGATAAAACTAATTAGTTAAATCATTGATGTGCACCGAAATCAATGGGGAGGTTACACAATCAGGAGCCACTCTAGCTACTGAGAGCTGCGATTCCCAGCACACTGTGTACAGTGACTTATTATTGGTTGATAAAAAAATAATAATAAAATTGCATAAAATTTGTTTTATACTTCTTAGTTCTTCATTTTATTTAACAGACAGAATTTTGCTTTTATTTGTATTAAAAAAAATTCTAGCTTTCAGCAGCTACATCATTGTCAGAAAATTGCTTTATGTTTCTTATAAATATTATAAATATTATACATTTTAGCTACACTTTTAGTGCGTTTCAGAATTTAAAAAGCAGCAACAACAACAAACAGGAGTTCAGAATGAGATCATGAGCTATATCTGAGTTATCATGAGCTATCAAGAGATCATGAGCTATATATATATATATATATATATATATATATATATATATATATATAAATTAATTAGTTGGTGTTATTTTTTCTTTATATGTAATATAAAACTATAAATAAATAGCTAAAATATAAAATTTACTTTTTATTTGACCAACTAATTAATGAATACGTTAACTAACAAACTTGTACTAGAATCTAGTTAAGGAGGTCGTTTTTCACAGATGAATTCTTACATTGTAGTTATTAGCCCTTCATTAGTTCCGGATGCCTTAACTCATCGTTAATTCATGTTTAAGTAAGTATTACTTCAGGTATTAGCACAGGATTATTCATTATTCCAATAATTATAAAAATGAAAATGTACTTAATCAACCCAATTTGCATGCTTATATCAAATATATTTACATATTTACCAGTTCATGCATAATCAGGATGTGCATTACAGTTGCAGGTACAGTAAGTGTACAGTTATTATAAACATTATTATAAAGTCAGGGTAAAATCTGTAATGCAATATAACTAGAACATAAATTCTTGCAAAACAACGACACTCCGAAAAGAGCCGAATTGAATATATGCTACTGCAAACAGAACATAGACTTAAAAACCTGGGCAACATCATTTTTTCCCTCATCTTACATCATTTCTCTAGCTAAGATCTGCAAACCTGCAAATTCTCCTTAGCGTATAGCACATATTGTCCCCGCGCCAACCGATCTACACTTTGCTTTAGGACTTGCAGTTCAAGTTCAAACATTGAAAAGCTTGACAAATCCTTCAGACTATTGAACGCTGCCAGTGTAAGTCGTCATTATGCTTGACATTGACAGAGCCATGCCTTGCTTTTATAAATGTGCTTCTAGCATACAAAATATGGGTTTTGTGGAAAAAAAATAACACTAATTGTACTGGTTGACCTTTTAAAATGCTGGCTTCTCAACTTTATTTCCTAAAATCCCTATGGTTATAGAAAAGTAAATGCATATTTAGAAAAGAAAAAAGAAAGAAGGAAGGAAAAACATCACCCTTTATCACACTCTCCATCCTTCCTGCTATCACTTTGTGAGGAGGGCTTGAGGACCAAAACTTGGCATTAATGATCATTAGAAGCAGATCCAGAAACTTGCTGCCTCCTGGCTGCCCAGCTCATCTTGAGGTCACTGGACCCCTCTGGTCAGACTTGTCCAATTTACCAGTTTCTGCTTTTCCATTCTCCACTCATTTTCGACTGGTAGAGCAAATCAGATTAGGTGACGTTGAGAGCAACTCTAAGATAATCAATGACTGTCCTCTATTACCGCTATTATTAACAAGCACACAGCAACTTCCTGGTGTGTATGTCTGGTTTGTAAAGTCTTCCTTCATTCATCTTGCCTTAGGTTTCTTTGTATTTGTTTAAGGATTGATTTTCACATTTCTGAAAAGTCAGCCAGAGAATTTTTTTTCTTTTTTTATCTGTCCCATGCGTAAGACGTTGGAAATTGCTAAGCAGTTTAATATTTCATGAGTCTATTTGAAACCCATCCATACGTATATGAATACATTGGAAACCATAGTTTATTTTCTTTCTCTGTATTTTGGCCTTCTGTTCAGACAAAAATATTGTTTTATGTAATTGGAAGTAAAGTGTTTGGAAAAATGCTCCAAGATGACAAATTTGGTAGCATTTTTTGGTAGTGAAGGCGGAGCCTGTATTCTATCCCACAGGATTTGGGGCAAATGTCCCCTGGAGCACCCTAGATGGGACACAACCCATCACAGGACACAATCACATACACTTACACACCCATTAACACACTACAGATAATTTAGAGAAGCCATTAAAAGATGAAGGAAACTTTAGAATCATTTACGAACACAAAAACCCTGGAGATCCGAAGCAAGCATGTTAACCACTAAGCCTAGAGAATTTGCAATACTGTTTATAAAGCATTTTTAAATTTGATAAACAAATGCATTATACAGTATGCAACACATAACGCATACTATCTCAATTATACAGTATGTTCTCAAGACACACTACGCAAAGTAGGGCTTGGTGATGTTTTACAAACACTACATACAGTATGCATTGTGGTATCAAGTCATAGTGAATAATGACGAAATCTATTAAATGTAATGCTTTTTTTTAAGGAAATAATGACGACTGCATATTTATAATTTCATAACATGATATGACTGTATTTATTGTTTACTATAAATATGACCTTTATAAACAGCATTGCTTTTTATATGGACAGGTGAAACAAAACTGTCATTTACTGTATAACTATTGTATGTCACAATAGTTATAAATGTGTTAGAACTTTATATATCAGGCCGATGCATTCTTATTTAAAAAAAAAGTGTTTGCATTTTTATATAAATTTACAGTATATTGCACCTGAATATGGTATGATGTTGGGTTTTATTTATTTTTAATTATTATTTTATTTTTATTATTTTATTTACGGTCAATTTTATTATTTAATTAGCTTGTTTATTTTATTTTATTTATTTATTTATTTACTTATTTATTTTTATCACAGAGCGAATTCCGGCATTTTCAAATCTTTTTTGGTTTTGTTTTTTTGGGTGTTTTTGTCTGAACAGAGATTCAGAGAACAGGAATTTGTATAAAAACAAACAGGTTTTTCAGACATATCTCTATACGTCTGGACGGGTTCCTGAGGAATGTCAGAAGTTCCTCGTTTATGTTTGCAAACACAGATTCAAACGCAAATATCACACTGACGCAATTCAAATCTTGCAAAATAAACTTTTGTCTTTTATCACAGCTTCTACAGTCTCAACCAGAGGATTGGATATGAAATGCACAGTTTGTCTAACAACCTCCAGGACAAAAGGATACCATTTTCTTCTGCTGAGTTGTGTGTTATCTTTCTGAAAAAAAAAAAAGAACAAATACCGCATTGTTTGGAAATGTCATCGAACCTCTGCATTGCTCCACAGAGATTCAATTCATATTTTATATTATATTATTCCATGCTGAAAATGTATCTTATGCTACTTGCTAGGAAGGTGAAGGTGTAGTGAGAATGCAGAGCTTTATCACAGTTTGATTAAACTATCTGTGTATTTTTTTTTTTCTGCTTTGCGAATGTCATTATGAATGACTGGGACGTCAGTGTGAAGTCCCACTGTTAAGGTTTGGTAATTGGAAAACCAAAGCCGTAGAAAGAGACGTATTCTCATGATAGACCAAAAATACAACAGCATTAAAGTTTTGTGTGTAGGTCTCTCCTGGTACACTGTGATCTTTCTGTCTTTCTTTCTTTCTTTCTTTCTTTCTTTTTGCTGAATTCCTATGGTTAGAAAATTATTACTTTTTATCATCAATGAACATGATCTAGCCATTAACAGACATAAAGAGAATGATGTAAAGAGAAATAAACTCTCCATTAACTTTTTTCCATCGTTTCATTTATATTGATGTTTCCCCATTGCTACTGCTGTATTTGTAGTATTTCTGAGAAGGGTGAGACGAATACATTTACAAATAAACACACTCTTGGACCGCTGCTCAACCAATCAAATTAGTGCACCAGATCTAATACAATTCATGATGCTAGCATAAAGATTACTGAAAAATGACTAGCATCGTGTTTATAGAAATTTCAAAAAAGATAGCAAAAAGGTATACAAAGAGGTAGCTGTTAACTTGGCCTGATGTGACGTGCTCCAACTTTTATTTTGTGACGCCAGCCTTTGTGTTGGATCTGTTTTTTCTTCTAGAATTAACAGACAAAGAGCGATAAAGGAATCCAAAATATGTTTGATGACATAACTCTGTTTCTGTTTTTTATTTCCTCTATCCTGGTCTGTTGCTTCATATATCAGATCATATTCACAGCTGATGAGACGGCCATTAGCCTTTGTATAAATCATTCTGGCCTCCTCAACAGGCCCCAAAAGAAAACTTGAGCTATTCTCAATGTGGCCATTCGCACACCAGAGAAAATACGGTGGCTAACGACAGATTGGACTCAGGCTCTTGTAGTTTTTGTTAGTTTGGGTATTGTCATGTTCAGGCTATAATCTTCCACTGACATAAATAAGTAACTCTCCCTCTCGTGGCATCAGTGCAGCGCTAACAAGCAGTTTAATTGAGCTCACAGGGAATAATGCATGATCAGAATGAAATACAGAGCTGCTTAGGATCATACTATGAACAATTCCAGCTGCAATAAAGACCATGTATGTGTGTATATTCTCAAATCAGTCATTTTCTGTAACAGTAGCTGTACCGGATTATATTAATACCCTCGTTCTAATATGTTATAGTTTTTATAATATAGACATGTAATCCAGTGCCACTATCAGCTGCTGTTTACAACTGAAATCAGTAGCTGTCGTTTTTAATGAACAAAAATATTTAATCAGTTTACTTTGTTTTGGATGCTGGATTTGTACCAACATTCCAGAAATCTTTGCTGGACATGTTATCAGACTCTACCGTACTCTTCGACTCACTGACACAGTATTGTTGCCAGTCCAATTAAGGTCCTTTAATCAGAATTTGTTTGTAATGGCAGAATACATTTCATGTAAGAAAAACAACAAGAAAAAAAGTAAAACATAATTTTACTGTATAATTTAGTAAAAAATAATCAACAAAATAAGAAAGTAATAAACTGTGTTTGTGGAAGCATGATAAATAACTCAGGCTTTTTTTTTTTTTTTGCTTAGGAGTCTGATATGGTGTTTTCTTTTAATGTTTTGACAGGTCCTAACATCAGTAACTTATTTAAGTTACTTGCAGTAAATTAAGGGGTAAAATTTTCATTACACAAAATTGAGCACAAATTGTGCCACAATAATTTCCAAGAAATTTGTATGTACATGTTTGTGTTGTTAAGAAAATCAGGTTTAAACTTTTTCATTAAAAAAATATAGAAACATATTTTTTAAATAAAATAAAACATATAATAAATAATAATAATAATAATAATAAGAACAATTATTATTATTATTATTATTATTATTAATGTTGTTATTAATTATAATAACAATAATAGTAGTAATAATAATAAGAATGATAAAAAGGACACAAACACACAAAAAAAAAAAAAAAAAAACACACACAAATTTCCTTTTTTATTTATTTATATAGACCAAAATCTATATAAAAATCTATATCAAATGAGAAGGACAAAACAAGGGTATGTAGCAGTGGCATACTGTAAGTAATTAAAAAATTTCAATATCATCCCATACCAGTGTAGATTTCATGCATTACTCATTCTGTACATCACATTAATCCTTTTTTGCATTGTATATTTTCAATTTTAAATGACTCCAGAGCATTAACCTGTAAGTGATCGGGAATGCACGCTTTTGGTCACTAATCACTGCTTAGTGAGTTAATTGAGAAACTGAGGATACAGCTTTCCAGTGTAACCACTTTGTCAATTTGTCAGCCATTTTACTGATGACACCAATTAAGAGAAAACAGTCAAGAATGTTCGGGAAATTAGCATTCTGTGCACTTCGCCTCACCTGGAGGACGGGCGAGTATTCAACAATGTTGTCATTTGTTTTGCAGCATCAACGACCCACTCGCATCCGCCTCAAACACCGTGTACCAATTAGTAGTGGATACTTACTTAACACGTACTAAATTTAGGGATTTTCGTTACTATTTGTCATCATATCTAAGTGATTGAAGATGTGGTATGCTAACTGTGATTAATGGTTTGCTACACACTACAAGTGTGTTCAGATATGGCTTGTAAAAAAAAAAAAAACGCAGCATGCAGAGCAGAGCAAGGTTGTTTAGAGCGGCATTAAGAACATCATATTTAAGCCTGTAGTAATCATCGCCGCTTTAGATATGTCCTTGCAATGGCCGTGCTCGCAAATTTACCCAGCAGTGTGTCATCAGTGCCACTCAGGTCCTTGGCCCGAGGACGGCCTAAGTTCAGCAGTGCGCATTTAACAGCCATCAGCATTACGACACAACAAGGCACTTTAAGGTCGCTTCGGCAAGGGGACGAATAATCTGACACGATGAATTAACAAAGTGAGACGGGAAAAGGCTGAGGTTTCCTCTTAGACCTTTACAGGCATGCGTGTGTTCAAGTGCTAAACAATCTTCATTTCGTTAATAAAAGATTTCAAGAAATAATGGGTTTAATGCTGACACATTAGCAGAAGCCCTTGTAAAGAACACACGATAAAACAGGAAGTGCTGTTCTAGAAAAATAATCAGTGACATAATGTTTCTATAACAGGATTTTATTCCTCTTATGCCACAGAGATTTGCCAGTGACTACCATTTTGAATTTTAACAAATCCCACCATGTAGTTTTTAACCATTTGTCATTACATTTAATGTTGTGGAATTATATTAAATGTAGTTTCTGAAGTAAAGGATAAAAAAATGCATTTGGGAGACTAAACATTCTCCAACAAGACAAAACAACTGTTGACTTTGATAAAACAAAAAAAAGTTGCTGTGGTATTAGAGACATATATATATATATATATATATATATATATATATATATATATATATATATATATATATAAAAACACGTGCTATTATATAAAAATATAACTTTGTTGTGTAACAGTAACTCTTCTATCCAACATCCAACTATAACAGCGATTATTTTTGTATACAGTAAAAGTACAACACCAGGTGTTTTATATTCCAAGACTCTTATTCTAGTCAACAGTTACAATGTTAAGCTTTTAAATAAAACCTTATACTTTATTTTATTAATTATGCTGAACATTGTCACGGCAAAATCTACCTAGAACAGCAGCCGGATGATCTATTCTGAGCTGAACTACTTGAAATGCAGCTGGAATGTGTCCCTGTCTCTTCCTTTCTATGTCGGTCCAGTCTTTGGAAATTGATTGCTGCCCAAATGTCACGCTGCTGCCGAGGCCATCAGTTCTCATGCAGCATGAAGGCTGTTTTCCCACTTCGGCAAGCAGGTGTGCTACCTCATGACCCTGAGACAAGCCTCTGTTTACCCACCATGATGAGCGCAGATTCTGTGTGTAAAATATTGATCATTGATCTGGAATACAGTACAGAGAGGAGGTGATGTCGCCGGATGTGTCTGGGTATGTGTGCGTCTATGTGGGCAAAGCAGCAGGTGACAGGAACACCCTTGGGCCATTTCATTACCGAAAGTGTCTGTCCACATGATGAGGAAAGGATTATCCTCCCAAACAGGATTTCCTTGAGAGGATAATTCGTTAGCTCAAGCTGCAGAAGGGCCAAAAGCGCTATATAGGTTAAAGTTACAATATCGACTCCTTCACAGCTCTGGTGCTTGAGTATTCTCATGGAGTATGTGTGTGTGTGTGTGTTTGCTAGGTGGTGTACTTCATGCATGACTGCTTTATGTATATAAGGCTGATGTATGCACTGCTTCAAGACTGTCAATCAATATGGAAGCGTTTATATCGCAATGGCACAAAAAGGAACAGTCCGTGGAACTTCTATAAAAAAAATAAATAAATAAAGAAGTAATCCAGGTGGAAAGGGAAGTGGGAATATGTTTAAAACATGCACGAAGGCTGAGGAGGGAAACAGCGGGGGTATGAAAAAGAGGGAGGGAAAAAATTATATCTGAATGCAGGCTCATTTTCCACATTGAGGCCCTGGGGCACTTGACAAAACAATGTTGGAGACACAAGCAACGTCGAGCTGATTTGCATTTACAAACTGATGCTTCCCTGCCTGTCATGTAATATTTATGGCTGTGAGGACCATGCTGTTCTGCCTGCTTTTAATGCTGTAATAGAACACTGGGGGTTGCTGGGAGAGTAGCAATGGCAGGCGCTCTATAGAGAGATGACAGTCTTGAATGCCCTGACATCAAACCATGTCCGTGTAAATCCCCCAATTTTCAGCACGGCCACAATCCCTGACCGCAGTTGTATCAAAAAGTACAAAAGTGCTGCCCCTTCTTAGATGATTCAAAGAGCTCTATCCAGGGTCAAATGCGCTCTAATCAAAACCGATCGTGAATAACAAATCCCTGCACTTGATGGCAAAACCGCTCCCCTCCTTATTATTTCCCAGTGTGTGTGTGCTGAAGAATGAGTCTGGAATCTTGCGTTAAAAGGCCACTGATTGGGGTGCTGAGGTCTGTAATTTGCAATTAGTGAATGGGTCAAGGATTTGATTCAGGTCAAGGTCCACATTTGCATGTGCTTTTGTTCGATCGGTCGGAATTATGCGAATGGCCACCTCCCACGTCTGTTTACCCACAATCTGCTGAAGCCAGCCCTCCCTCTGTACACTCCAATCAGCCGGTACTTAGCACTTCCTTTCACATAGGCAGTCGCGACCGGCGCTGGCCCTTAATGAATACAGGAACCTGAGCAGTGATTGAGATTGCGGGTTGATGGTAAGCTTGTTAGCGCAGCGAAATTGCATGCAGCACCTCTGGCATTGTAATTGCAGACGCTCCTGTCTGATGGGCTTGTTATATTCTGCCGAGAATTTTCCAAGCGAGTTTTCTAATAGAGAAAAGAGAGAGAGAGAAAAAAAAGATGACGTGGTTCAACTCTTGTGGAGTGAAGTCTTAAAAGGTTGTGCTTATCTGTAATAAAAATGGGTACTAGAAATGCCAGAATGGAGCTTGTCAGAATATACAAAAAACATTTATTTTTTTAAGACAAGGTTGAATGTGGCAGTTCCTGAATTTAATCCCAGATTTTGGAATAAGTGTAACATTTGGGCATTTCTTTAAATGTCCCTACATTATCAGGAACACTAGAAAGTCACCTGCTCTAACTGTAGCCTCAGCTTCCTGCTCTTGCAGGTCTTGGTCTTCTGCCTCAAATTTTGCCATGTTGTATATCTTGAGATGCTTTTCTGCTCACCACAATTGTAAAGAGATACTGTAGCCTTCCTTCTAAGCAACCCCCTGGGAAACCTTGTGGTATATGCAGATGAAAAGATTCCTTTCTTTCTCCTACAAAGGATGGACAGGTAGCATGCTTGCAATTCAGCAGCATAATTTAAAGGATTGGACCTCTATAGACCCTGCTGTCTACCAAATCCCACCAGGGGTCTTGTTTGCTTAGAACCATGCTCAAGAGCCGGCAAGCCGATGGTTCGAAAAGCTGTCCTAGAGTGCTTTCCGACATACACTCAGAGAGTGCTGGGTCATGTTCTCTAGCTGAGTACAAGACAGGAAATCTATTTAATTACCTGTGAAGCAGAAGATGGGGCATGTGTGTGTGTGGATGAGGAGGAGGGCTTGACGGAAGAACCGTGTTCCGGCGAGTGAGCTTAGCCTCAGTGGGCCCTTCAGTTCTGTTTGCCATTATCCGTCTCCTTCCCTGTTTGTATGACCTTCTTCCATTCTTTAACGCCATCCTTCCCTCCAGCCCTTTTTTTTATTTTTCACCATTCTCTGCCTGCACTGCCCATCCTCTGTGGTCTTCCTTGCCCTTTACTTTCTCTCACTCACTTTTTCTCTCTTGCACATTAGCTAACCATCTACATCTCTGTTTTTTTTGTTACGGCAGGCACCACCTTCAGTTCAGTCATGACCTGTCTCTCACTCCCTTTTTTTAATCATACTTTGTTCTATTATCCCATCTGAAAACAGTTCTTAAAAAGGTTCTGCTTCCATCACTAGCAAACAGGTGCTTGGACAGACTAAAAAACTCTTGACGTCTGTCTGACTTGTTGCAAATGCTTGTTTTCAGATGCATCCATAAACCAACAGGCTCCACTTGCTGAGTGCTTGTTAAAGCACCTACACATTTGTTGCATATCAAGTTGGCGGATTCCTTCCTAGTAGTCAGTATGACTGAACACCCCTGTTGTTATTTCCTGGTCTGTGTGTGTTCAGTTTTCTTGAGTTCAAACACAGCATAGCAAGCTATGGGTTGCATCACTTTTGGCCCTGCTCTGCCTTTAAAGCATTTTCATGTCTTCATGTGTGCATGCTGTATACCTCTTCCCTGCTGATATGAGGACAACAGAAGGTCTCTCCTCACTGGAGGCAGAACTGTCATGTCTGAGGAAAAGTTTGGCTCTATGCCTGCCAGTAGTGATGCACTAGACAGACGTCCTTGCTGGATGAAGCTTCTTCTGCATTCTTCAAACCAGGTCTGAGAAAATGATTTTTTTTAAGTAAATTGGTTCATGTAACCTCCAAGAGACAAATGATATATCCATGAACAGATGCTGCATTTTTTTACACAAAGAAAGCAAATGACTGCAAAAGCCTGAGGCTTGAATAGCAGACATGTTGGCTGTCTTGAGAGGCCAGGTTTTGCAAAGCATGAGTGCATGGTGTGAAGAAACAGAAGAATGTTCTGTTCTCCCCCAAGCAGCCATTAGGCTGGAGGCTTACATTAGCTGAGAGAAAGTTTCTTGTTGTCCCTGAGAGATGTGCTTGGAGCCATACTATCAAATTAGATCCACTGAATCGCCTTGTGTCTTGCTGAGTAGAAGAGCTAATTGTATTTATTTATTAAGCTTAGCATGCTCGGTCAGCCAAGCTGAGAGGGAAGCACTGGCCATTCATGAATATTTCACAGGCAGCATTTACATGAAAGCGAAACCTTGTACAGCCCAGGTGAGAAGACTGGGAATAGAAAAGGAGGGCAGAAAGAGACACTGGGAAGAGGCATCTCGACAAGAAATTTCTCTCTATCTCTATCTCTATCTCTATCTCTTTTTTTTTTTTTTTTCACTCTTGTGCCATTTCGACAATGGGTCAGCCAGGTAATGATCTCCAGTATCCAGATCTCTCTAGAGGGGTTCAAACGGAGTTCAGGTCTAGAGTCTGCATAGAAAAACATAACATATTTTACATATAGTATTATATTTATGATATATATTATTCACATATAATTCTTTCACAAATCAGTTGAATATGTTAGAAAGCAAATTGTACATATACATATATATATATATATATATATATATATGACAGGATGATGCCTGCAAACCATTTGTGAGTTTGTTTTGCGATTTTATATTTATACATCTATCCTTTTATCCCGCATAGACATTTTTTATGCCTTATAATTACTCAGAGTTGGGCAGTTGAATATATATATATATATATATATATATATATATATATATATATATATATATATATATATATATATATATATATATGCAACTGCCATACTCTGAGGGTTGGGAAAAAGGGTGGAGCTTCCAGAGCTCAAAACACCCGTCAATCTTTCCAGACTCATATTATGACTCTTGGATCCTAGTGAGGAAAAAAAGAAGGATCTTTTCTTTTATTATTTGATTGATAACCTATTTGTGTAATCGTACAGAAATTGCAAATAAAAAGTTCATACAATGAACCTTTGAGACCTTTCTGACTGATTTAGTAGATGATTGTAACAGGTATGCCTTTCCTGTGCACAATTTCGATTTTTCAACCCCTTAACGATGAAAGCACTAAAGTCATAGGCTATAAAAGCAGCTTTAGTAAATGTGACATCTTTACTGATGCCACTTATTCCTTGCCATTCTTTCCATTCGTGCAGCCCACAATTTTTGTCAATACTGGCATGTTTCAGCCATTTTCCATCAAATGCAATAAATACATCAAACCCTGCTCTTCCATCTGCGATGAATCCATTACATATATCTCGATGAGGATGACAGGATGATGCCTGCAAACCATTTGTGAGGATGTTTTGCGATTTTATATTTATTCATCTATCCTTTTATCCCGCATAGACATTATTTATGCCGTATAATTACTTTAAAGTGGCCTGGCAGCACAATTTTTAACCAATTTATTATTTACATGCTGTGATAAAACACCCACATTAAGGCATAGAGACAGTGTCAGGATACTCATCTTTAAAGGGATGCGGCAGTAAGTATGGCGTCCTCTCTGGGGTTTTGCTTACTGAGCAATAATAAATAATAAAATGTATTAAAAGAAGAAGAAATATTATTTGTGAAGCAACCGGACTTGGCCGGTGTAGCTGGGGTATTAAAAAACATTAGTTGGGTGTTTTGGCACTATTTCCTGCTGCTTCTTTTCCTTGTACTCAAACAATAAAGACTCCTGCGTTTGTGTTCAATTAAGGTGCACGTTGCTCCCTCTCGTTTTCACCCAATAAAAAATGGAGGCCGGATTCATTTTGTCCCACAGCCAGTGCGCTCTGTGCTCAAGCAGAGGTGTTTGAAAGGCGAGAATGCCTGGCCCTTATAAATCACCAAATGAGACCGGTGATAGTGCACAAGGTGTTTGCATGAGATAGAGTTTGCAGTGCGAGTGCTGGAGCGTGAAGCCAGGCTGGAGGAGGGAGGGAGGGTCGGAGGAATAGAGAGAGGGAGAGAGGGAGGGAGAGAGGGAATGAGATGTGGATTCTTGACTCCTCTGTCCCCAGCCACCTGCTGTACAGATAGGCAAAAATGCTGGCAGGTGGTGGGCTGCTTGCAGCAGGTGAGGAAACAGGCATTTCCAGCTGGAAGGAAGGGGAGGGGGGTGTAGGGTGAAAGGTTAGAGGTTAGGTTAGGACGTATGTTTGTGGTGGGTCTTCTTCCCTTAGCATACACCTGCTCCCCACTGAGAAAGGAAGAAAAAAAATGATTGCCTTGCGACCTGAAGCAGAAGGCTCAGCTGTTTAACAGGATTTACAGATTTTAACTCCTAATGAAAGCTTATTCACGATCACAATATTAGTCATAAAAACCTGCACTATTCTTAATAAAAACAGACTATATTCTAAACAGATATGAAAACAGATATGAATATGGTGTGTGTTTTTTTTTTTTGTTGTTGTTGTTTTTTTATACAAGCTTAGCAGATTGAGACTAGAGGTGTGCATCGAGACCGGGGTTTTGCTGGATGCAACAAAAATGTTGTGCCAGATGGAGGTTTATACTTTCATGCAAGCGTGAGCAAGTGGTCACAAACAAGCTTTGATTAACATGAAGGATGTATTCATCCTTAGTCATTAACTAGTCAGGGTTGCAGTGGTACACAAAACATGTACAGATTCATATACAGATTGTGTGGCATTGCATTACATTCTTAATAAAGACTGATAACGTGTATGTGAGCAATAAATAAGGTTTGCTCTAAATTATATTTATACATGAATGTCATTAATTTCATTTTCAGTGTGTAAATAAAGATAATAAAGCCCTATTCTCATATTAACCAGGCCACATTGATCTGTATGTTTGAACCTTTTTTATTTTTCAAAGAGAGCAGAGATGCTAGTCGTGGCTAGCATGGATGTGTGTTCAGTCGGTGTGTGAAGAGCAAATGGCACGCTCTTGACTTAACCCGGGCCAGAAGGAGCCGCAAAAGCTCATCATGTTGAAAATAATTAATAACTCATTTAATAAATAGCTCCTGAGCCACTGATGTACTCTCACCATCTGTTACTGTATAATGTTCTGCTTTTTATTAATGTGATACAGCCATTAGATGACTATGGAGATGACATAATAATGCATGGCATCATTCAGATGCTATTTGTCTCCTCAAATTCCAATCTGGTACACTGCTTCGTTCTCTCTCTCTCTCTCTCTCTCTCTCTCTCTCTCTCTCTCTCTCTCTCTTCCACGTCTCTCTTGGTGACTGATTAATCTGGCACACTTTAGGTAAGAACTTCAGTCATAACCTAGTTCATCAAATCAAACAATCTCAAAGTGTAGGCAATTAAGAGTGAGGGGGAATAATAATAAAAAAACGACCCCCTTGCCTTTATAGCTACAATATGATCGTATTCCACATGGAGTTTTTCAGTGGTTCAGTCAAGCAAGGCCAAAAGTGTTGCACTGGGATATAAGAAATTATGTCTACCTTACTGTCTAGTCCAATAATATTGGACTATCACATGTTCTACTGTGATAAATGGGAAATAAGCATGCCTTTGAGATCACTTCTAGATGTAAAAGGTGGGTCCTGAATAGGTTAAACATAACCATCAAACATCAATCAAATTTGTTTTTAGATAAAAGTGTAATCTGAACTCTGGATCCTTTGGCTTGATTCTAGACATGTTGTTTAATCCATGTGCTTTACTTTGAAGGCTAGGATTGATTTCAAATGCACTTCAAAAGGCCAAAACATGATTGAAAAAGAAATGTTCTAAATATTATTCGCTCAGTGCTTCACCAACTTCCAGACCCTGTTGGAATAGTCATAACGAATTATTTATACATGCTCTGTATGTTTTCTGTCAAAAAGGTATTTATGAGGTTAATGACACGAAATGTTATGCCCTTTAAAAAAGTGTGTAGATTTCATGAAGGAAGTTTGGTTTGCTAGGGATTTGAGTTGACTGAAATTGACTGAAATAAGTTACTCTAAACTCAAGTGAAGCAGCTGAGGTTGAGGAACTACCAGAGCCAGAATTTAACAGCATGTTAGCAAAATAAAAAAAAAATAAAAAATAATGAGTCCACACCAACTTTGGGTTGAACATGGCTATTAGGATCGTGACAGAGTGACCTGTCCCTATGCCCGCTATGAGTGGTCGGGTCGGCGTGGAGCAACCGGAAGCCGGCTCGTCCATTATCCATTGTCCTGCCTAATTAAATTTGATATTATTATTCCATGTGTATTATTTTTGTTTATCTTTTAGGTTTGTTATTTTGATCACCTTTTGGTTTCTAGTAATATTTCGTTGATATATGTTTATATATATAATTGTGTTGTGTTGTGTAAATGTACATACTTACCTGTTTACTTACCTCTTGTGTTAATGATGGTCTTAACTAAAAGGGGCGGGGTTTGGCCTATAAGACTATATGGCTAGCGAGCGTGCAAGTGTGGTGCCGTGAGCAATCGCTTTTGTCTTAAAGTAGTGGACTTATATATATACAGTACATTTATATTTTCTTTTCTTTTGGTTTTTCACAGTTTTGCTCCTTTGTTACTTTGGTACATAGTGTTGAGTCTGTATTCTTGGGCACTGTAAAATAAACAGAACTTTTACAATTTTACATCTTTGCGAGTATTGCCATCATTGTTTTTAGTTGTTTTTTTGGGGGGAAACCCAGTTACGCCTGACAGCGGGTCTGCGAAGACCTGTTGTCTGACAAGGATGAATAAACAAATACAACTAGTAGCGCTACAATAATCCACTAATGTACAGCAAAAACAATTTCCATTCCACTGAAAGGCGAAAGGAATATTGAGTTGTCCATGACTGCCAATCTACATGATGTTCTGTCTGTGAAATGCTATAACTGACAAACGTAGACTGGTGGGTTGGCCAGGGCGAACTGCAGAGAAAACAATTTCCACTTTTATGATCCGTATTTATAGTCAGCGCTTCTGTTTTTCCCAGCATCCTAGCATTATACCTTAACAAAGAATGGCAGCAGAATAGTGTTACCAGCCCTGCAGGATACAAGGGAACATTAGCAGGAGAGACAATGTAGTGAAAGCGCTATATAACATTGAAAGCTCATGTATGTTCAAATACCACCTTAGGAAATGTCAATCAGTGCATTGGCGGATTTTGTTACTCCGCTGAGCTTTTTGCGTCAATGGTAAAAAATAGAAAATCTGAAAGGGGCTGACTCCTGTAGCGCAGCTTCACGGGGGCAATCAGTCACTGTACGTTACATTACAGATGGCTGGTCAAGCAGAATGGAGCCACTGGCTCTCGACTCGCTTTGGGAAAAATAGTTCCTTCCTCCTTGTAAGCAATCACAAAGGCAAAGTAAGTTTTGTATTCTGGGGTGTCAATGATTTAGTGGAGAGGCACTTACAGACTTGTACTGCAATTTGGAGATATGAATAATTAACGTTCATTAGCAGAGTTGTTTGTCTTGAAACAGCATATTAGGATTCCGCAACCGTCTCCTCTATGTACAAAACATCAAGGGACATGATGTAGCCAGCAAAATATTCTGCAAGTGCACCATGGAATTATTACCAAGAATGTCATTTTCTCTTAACATAGCTCCCAGCTGAGCATATAACTTCTGCCATTTCATGAGTTTGGACTCAGTTGATCCATAACGCTGTATAAACATTATTTTAAGATCATTGAACCAAGTCTGTAGCTTTTTTTTTGGGGGGTAATGACACCCATATCAAGTCCGACAGATCAATTATATGTGGTTGCGGTGGTGTTGGCACTTAATAATTCTCTATTTTTTACAAAGGCTGTATATGCTTTCTGCATCTCAATAGACCTGCTGTCTCTTCAAAAACAGATCTCATCTTACAATTGGCATAAGGTCAGGGCTGTAGCTGATGAACTGACCAGGAACCAAAGCAAACATACTCTTGATTGACAGCTGGTCCCTTGTTCAGGGCACTTCCTTGCATCAAAAAGACTTGTAATCAAATGACCTCTCACCTGTATCTTTTTTTCTTGCGTTTTTGGTAATGAGAATAGATTTTAATAGGCTTTTGAAACAACAGTTCATTACACCACCTCTCTGAATTGATTTAATATGTTTGGTTTTCTCCCCATCTGCCTCTTCAGATAGTTTTACCCCCTTTGATGAAGCACAACAAATTCTGGACATAAATAAAGGCTGACTAGTCAAAGATTGGATTGTTCCCTGGCAGGACATATATGCTGAGAAAAGCTAGAGAGAAGTGGTGTTGCAGTGTGGCCTCTTTATTACTTTATTATATGTGTTGTAATTTGCATCCGCAATCAACAAAGGATGGAGTTTAAGACTGCAGTGATCTCATTTTAAGATGCCAAAATTTTCTGACCATTCCCTTATTTTTTATAGTGTTATATATTTAAAAAACATATCTTCTTCTTCTTCTTCTTCTTCTTCTTCTTCTTCTTCTTCTTATTATTATTATTAGGAAATACAAACCTATACATGAGTGTACGATTCACAGACTGATTTCAAAGGTTTCTTATTTAAAGATTAAAAGTGATCTAAAAAATAAAAAACAAAATAAAAGGTGTATCATACCATACATTTACATATTTATTCATTCATTCATTCATTTTCTACCGCTTATCCGAACTTCCTCAGAACTATCTCAGGCGTCATTGGGCATCAAGGCAAGATACACCCTGGACGGAGTGCCAACCCATCGCAGGCCACACACACTCTCGTTCACTCACACACTACGGACAATTTTCCAGAGATGCCAGTCAACCTACCATGCATGTCTTTGGACCAGGGGAGGAAACCGGAGTACCCGGAGGAAACCCCCGAGGCACGGGGAGAACATGCAAACTCCACACACACAAGGCGGAGGCAGGAATCGAAACCCCAACCCTGGAGGTGTGAGGCGAACGTGCTTACATATTTAACAATGCTTTAATAAATCACCGTGTGTCAGGTGCATAACACCACACTGTATCAAAGCCATTACATCCCACTGAATCTTACGTAACATAAATAAAGTCATGATCAGTGATACCAATGGTACCAATATTTGGGATTTTTGGTTTTATTCAGATGAATATATAGCAATTTCTGTAATACTTTTAGCCAATTTTACACCGAAGTGGAGTGTTAATTTATTTTCTTTCTTGTACAGTTAATTATTAAATATGAATATCATTTTTTCAAAATCAGGATTCTCTGTACAGAACTACATCAGAACTACATCATAAATGTTTGTAAAACAGGATAAAAATATCCTGCATCTCAGGGGATTAACATACAGGTCATCATCCAAAAAAATCCTGACAATTTATGAGTTTAGGGTTAATGGCTGGGTTATAGCTCTATAGTCATAGCTCTTCTTAGAACTTCAGCCATATAGGATCTCATAAAATTCCTCACAGGTGTTTGTGTGAGGTTCTACGTAAAAGAACAGATGGGTAAAGGAGGATGCTAGTATCCATGTGTTCTGGGAACACACGAGAGACTAGACAGAGCTGTCTGATTGCATTGTTAGTGAACACACGGGTGGTCAGAGCAGTTAACTACGACGTCTGGCACGGCTCTTTGATAGACGTAGCCAAAGAATGAGCTTGTTAACTGGAACAAAAGCCCATCAGCTCCATCATCGAACGCACTTTGCAGAGCTCTATAAAAAAATCATGTCTCTGACATGCATTAACTTTACTTTTCCAATAGATAAGAGGAGAACTGCAAATGCACTTTTACAAGGACTGTGAAAGCCACCTAAGTGTCGCAGCAGAAAGTCGTTAGCTCCTCGAGGTCTCGCCCTGAGCACCCCTCCACAAAACACCACTGTATTAATGCCATCGCTTCGGCTCTGGTTCTCTCGCACATCCTTGGCTTCTTATGTAATGAGCAGTAATCAGCCTAATGTCCTCAGTACGCTCTCTCACTAGTGTTTGAAAAGTAAGGGGATGCCCTGTCTGGCTGCAAGCCAGGCTTTAGGTAGGTGATGTTTTTTAGGATTATTATTTAGTGCCAGTTTTATGTTAACTGACCATCCTGTTGTACCTAATGAACTTAAGTTGGATTGTATAACAGAAAGGAACCTACATTCATTAATTATTTGTATTTCGAATCATTCTGTGTTATATTGTCACAATTCAGTGGATCAGCATTCAGAATAGGTGTACATGTCTTCTCTAAACCATACTATAGTACTGTATATTATACTATATATACTGATGCGGTATTTAGACAGTCTATTGTAGACAATCAATCTATAGGAATTATGTGAATAAGTGATAGTCCAAAGATTTTCTAGTTGTATTTTATTTTTAGAATGCAAAATTTAGACCTTCTACTGTAGTCAATCCATTTAAAGTATCTAATCTAATGAGGCATTGTTACTGTAAACAGTGTTATAAGTTGATTATATCTATCAATATAAGACACCCATCCATCTAAAATGGGTATCCAAATAAATTTAAACAAAAAAAAAAAAGAAACCAGTTTATAATCTACAGCTGAAGTATTCAGCTAAAATGTGCAAAAGATACAGTTAAAAACAATTCTTTGTTTGCAATGGATCTGGATAAAATAGTGAGTGAATAATCGCTTAAAATTTCTTTTAATGCTTAACCATTCATGGTGGGTTTTCTCATACTTCACATAACCACTTCTGCTTAGTGCCATTTTAGCCAACCGTTTTGAACTTGAGGAAGAGATTGAATGTATTTATCTCATTACACCCAACTTTAAACATCCTGTTTCCTTTATCAACCTTTTTTCCTTTGAACCAGCCATCAATCACGTCATTAATCAGACCAGTCAGTCAGGTTGTTGTGCTGTTCAAGGTCAATAATGCAGTTTTGTAAGTTCTATTATTTTGAACAAAGCTGTGATGTTTAAGGTATTGTATTGTAGAGCGTAGCACAGTGTAAAACGTATTGCACCTCTCTTGTTTGTTTTGAATAATTACCATGTAATGTTCTGGCCTCCCACAGTTTTCGCAAGCGCCTCCTGCTAGCAACACGTTACGTCTGCCATCACTCACTGTACCATCAGCACCGTCCTGAAGCTATAGGCTCTAGCTATATATAGCAGCATGGAACCGTCCTATATTTTCGCACTGCGGTCGTCCATACGTTTTGCAACATATTTCCTCTTTTACTGATTCTCTGGATCATTACTTCTATGGTGTTCAGGGACTTCATGATTTACAAATTAAGCACCGGTTGCAGTCATTTGCACGCAAGAAAACTTGCTCCAATCAAGAGTATATCACCAGGGGAGAGAAAGCGTTAAGAGTGATGTGTGTAAAAGCAAATTGATCTCATCTGAAAGGTGCTCAGAGAACTTCACTGAAGATCAAAGCTGATGCTAAGTAGCTCAGATCAGCTGCTGGAAAGGAACAAGAAAGAAAGCAGAAAGAATCTGGGAGTATCTCATCTCATCTAATTACACATTTCAGACAGCTCATGACCAATTATCCCCCTCTCCAGTAGCATCTGTCCTTTGCTTGACCGTAGAGGTAGCGTCTGGTAAACAGGACATTTCTGAGATCATGAACTTGTCCTCCATAAAACTGCAAATGCTGAGGTTGCCAAGAGGACCTTGTGTTTTTTTTGGAAGCCTTGAGTTTCGTTAATTCCTCAGTAATTTTTCCGTCAATTTCTCAGTTCATAGGGGGTGTATGGGGGTTTATACGATTTCCATGAATGACTATGAAGGACATTACATATGTTTATAGGGAAATATTTATTTTGTGTTTAGCGGTTCTTTTGCATTTGTAAGATGATAAGAAGTTAGCAGATTTCTACCTCATTAACATCACATGAGGACATTGACTGGTCAGTTTCAATGGTGTTTAGTTGGAGAAAAGGATTTCTCAAATAATACGATCAGAAACAAAAAAGCAAGCTTTCTTACAAATGTTAATTGTCATATTAATGAAAAAAACCATTGTAGATGTAGTGTAGAGGTCAAATGTTGAAGGCAAAGTTCCAGAATGCAACGCGGCTGTTGTATACTAATGTATTGTCCTGAGACTCGTCTCATCTAGTAAACCATCTACAAGACAAGTGCACAGTATTAGCAGGAAACTAAAGCTTTTTAAGCTGAACTGTTTGAACAGAGAGTACAGATTTTGAAAGAACCTGACAGGATAAAAGATTAAAGTGCTGCTGCATTGGTCTCTAGCTAGAGCTTAACCAAAACCTCCATTATCATTAGTCGATAAGAGCCAAATTGATAATAGACCAACATGTAAAATTTCAAATTACTAAAAAAAATTGTGGATGTCATGTCAAGACACTGTGTGCAAATTATTGGGGGTGGATTTTTCAAGCAATTTTTAAAACTTTTTTTGTTTTTTTATTATTATCATTTTTTTCTGTTAAAAGTGTGTCTTAGAATAAATAATGCATACCATCCGAACACCTTCCTGTGCATCAGCTAACAACGTCAGACCTCAGTGAGCACCTCATTGAGCAGTACGAGTGGTATGTTGGTGTGTTTACCAGCTTAACCTGATTGCTCAGAGCAATGTGAGACAGTGCCCAGAGCTAAAATACTTTCTGAGAGTTAGTAAAAGTATTTGCTTTGTTTATCTGCTTCGGGGCAGAAGACAGGGTGTTGGTAAAGTGAAGGGGATGAAAATAACAAGTTCACATCGTGCTTGTCAGGTGTCAGAAATATTTGTGGCCCAACTATATATACAGTATATATAAAATATAAAATATATCCACACACACACACACACACACACACCTGAAACTAGTCCAAAAAGACTGGCCTTTGGAAGAAAAAAAAATGAAAATTTATTTATTTTCTTTTTACTCAGTTCTTTGCATGGAAGAAAGGTCACTGTACTGTGCAAACATTTCTAATTTGCAGTATCTGCAATAAATCTTTTTTTTATCATCATGTTTTTTAACATTCTTCTAAATGGTCTTATCTGTTTGTACTTCCACTGTCCTTTGTTTGATTATTTGGTTTAAAACAAGTTCTTAATTTTTGCATAACCACTAATTTAACTCTAAAATATTGCCACCTTCAGACTTGCACTTTTCATCCTGCAATTTAAAACTAGCCCAATTTCAAGCAAAAAAAAAAGTTCTCCTGGAAACCCTGACTCAAAAATCCACAGAAGACTAAATTTGAATATCCACAGAGGAACATTTTGTCAAACTGCCACGCTCAAGTCCATGAGTCGATAGACCTTTTTATACAGTGTAAAATGATGGTCTGTTCTGAACCTGAAATGTCAATGACTGGCCAGTACTTTGGGTAAAATCGTAGCAGTAAAATGTCAGGAAATGGAACAAGTTTTGCTTTTTTTTCCTTTTCCTTTAAAACCATTTCATGTTTAAAGCTGCTTTTGAACTCAGTAGATTCTGAGTTTCAACCAGGCATTGTCATGACCTCCCCTGCACTGAGAATTAATACCGCCAACTCGAAAAACTTTGTTCCTCTGAGCCACATCAGAAACATCTCCCATGTATTTCAGGCTTTTTCTTTCCTTGGCATAAGTAGCAGTAGTAGAGCAGAGAGTGAAGATTAGGGCATTAAAGGCCAAACTTGGGCCGTAAGCGGCGGCTGGTGTTATAAGTCGAGATAAACTGTGTGCGGCGGATCTGTGGATTTCAGCATAACGGACCGGCCCGATGCTCAAGGCTTTCTGTCCATCAACACGCAGACCTTTCCCACACGGCGACAGGCTCTAGTGAAGCAGACAATTGCAATGTAGCCAAGTGAGAACAGGGTAAGGTGGAGTCATGTTCATCTGTAGGAGTCGCTCTGACGAGCGCTGCTGCCAAGGCGCCCACTTGGATCTTGGTAGATCTGTAACTGCCAGCCTGTTAGAGTGAAACGACTCTACGTTATAGACTTCTCCCACTCAAACTACTGAAGATGAACCAGGAATACGGTCAAGGTGCAAATAGCGATTAATACAGGCTTGTGAAACAAAAAAAAACTAAAGCCTAGGATACAGCTGGGATATCTGCAAATGCACTGTTTATTCATTGCAAAATAAGATACATAACACCTTATTATGCCTGGTGTAGGTCCATATATGGTACAATGTTATAGTTAAATTAGCTGTACACATGTACTTTTATAACTCATTATAACACATTATAACTCACATGGACACTCCACCAGTTCATGTAGTAAACATGTTCGGTACATATATTATAATGCATCATGTAACATATTATAACTGATTGTTTTATTTATTCCTTAGACTTGCAAACTGTCAATAAAGACTCATTTCAATCATTAAAAGCTCTAGGATATGATGATTATAGTGATATTCATAGAGTAAGAGAGATGTCTTTATAGTGTATTATATATGTTATATACTGTATTTATGATCCCTTATTAACACTACTTAAGTATGAGGAGTAATGATATAACTTATTATTAGAAATGATATTACTTATATATATTTATAAGTAATTTATATGTAGTTATTTAGATAAAGCATAAGTTTCATTCAGTTTACATTCATAATATCTGCTCATAAGCAAGCAATGTAAATGTCAATGTTTCCCGGAGGAAACCACCGAGGCACGGGAAGAACATGCAAACTCCACACACTCAAGGAGGTGTGAGGCGAACGTGCTAACCACTAAGCCACCATGCCCCCTGCTCAAGCTTTGTAAAGTGTTATTCTGCTTTTATAACTAGTGTTTATTTATATTGCTAGCTATATAGATATACAGTATTTCATAGAATTGAGTACACTGCTCACATTTATGTAAATATTCTATTATATCTTTTCATGTGACAACACTGAAGAAATGACAGTTTCAGCTCAGTTTCCGGATCTTGGCAATCTTCTTTTAGCCTACGCCATCTTTATGTAGAGCAACAATTCATTTTTTTCAGATCTCAGAGAGTTCTTTGCCTTGAGGTGCCATGTTGAACTTCCAGTGAACAGTATGAGAGAGTGAGAGCGATAACACCAAATTTAACACACCTGTTCCCCATTCACACCTGAGACCTTCTAACACTAACGAGTCACATGACACCGGGGAGAGAAAATGGCTAATTGGGCACAATTTGGACATTTTTACTTAGGGGTGTACTCACTTTTGTGGCCAGCGGTTTAGACATTAATGGCTGTGTGTTGAGTTATTTTGAGGGGACAACAAATTTACACTGTTATAAAAGCTGTAAACTTACTACTTTACACTGTGGCACAGTGTCATTTCTTCAGTGTTGTCACATTAAAAGATATAATAAAATAATTTTGTATAACATATAATTAAGATGAAATAATTATGATGAAATAATTATGAATATTAGGCTAAAACACAAAGATCTTACAGACATTCAAAGATATTATATATGCTATATAAAATGATATGAATGCATTCATAATGCATTATAAATACTGGACTTTATAAAGGATAAAAATATTAGTATTGTAAATCTGGATGCAATAATCTATGTACTGTATATATTACTTGTTAAAATTCATTTTGATTAATAAAGGCTTTTAAAATGATTTTGTAAATACATACATGATGACATTTTTGATGAATTTCTTAAAAAGTGTTCTAAGCTTTTCTTTTTATACTCATCTGTATGAGAGGAAGCGAGCATCTGCGATTTCTTTCACTTGTCATCACCTTTAAGTCCATATAATCAAGGGCAATATATTGCAGGCCTTAACTCCTCAGTTCTGTTATTAAACTCCTCCTTCAGGGCAAGGAAATAAAGTGCGGTAGTGGCTTGATGGAGAAGCACAGAACAGCGAGTGGAGGCCAGATGTGTTGAGGCCAAAAGGGTCTGACATGGTTCACTCTGTGTGTGATGAAGCTCCCAGAGCTCCTGCTTGTTCAGCAAGTGCAGCCTAGCAAAGCCTTAGAGAAACACCATACAGATTCTCAATAGTTTCTCACTGCCAGTAAAACCAGGCTGGAAAGTTCCAGTCCAGACAGGATAACAGCTCAGCTTTCCTGATGCTGATGGAGACTGACATGTTCAAGTGGCAGATTGCATTGTCTGTAATCACCAGCCAAAACTAGAATGCTGCCCAGAGACTAAACTGTCATGCTGAAATATTTAGAAGATTGTGCTACAGTATGAGGCTCATGTTTAAAACAAAACAATAAAAAAACAAAACTGAAATGACAGAAACAATTAAAATTAGAGGTTTGCTGATATTAATAATATTTTTTTTCATAACTGTGTTTGAATTTACTGTATTTTTTATTGTATTTTTTTGTATTTTATTGTATTTTTACTGTATTTTTGAAATTTGTTAATAATAATAATAATAATAATAATAATAATAATAATAATAATAATAATAATAATAATCATAATAATCTCTAAAATATTAAAAAATAAATTAAGAATTAAATGGGATCACGACCATGAATGCTTCAAACAAATTTCACCAAGTTCACATTGTCATAACACTCTCCGTTCTGCAGTTTCTAAATGAAGCGACTTTTTCCACTTCCAATTGATGCCCGAGCCGAACGGCTCTGACAACACAAAATCAAACGTGGAAAAATCTTTCCTTTACAGAAGGCTAGGTCCTGCCCTTTAAAGGTCTGGATTGGTTTTTAAAATTTATAAGTGCACTGGAGCGTGCAATTCAGGCTCAGATTCCTGAATGCTGCACTGAGCACACAGAAGGTTCCTCTCTCCTGCATGGCAGAGCTTATTAGTGACACTGGGCTGGTGTAATGCCCTGTGCTTCAACCCCTTCCACTCACATTTAAGCAAAGCCAGAGTGGTCTAACACCAAGTCCACAATGCGGCACGTTGTTCAACTTGAAGCCATGACCAGAAGCTGGAAATTGAAGAGAAGAATGCCATGGAAAATGCCATTGTCGAGAAACAGAGCGAGATTGAGGAGGACAGCATGGTGCTTTTGGTTTGAGAAACATTTAAAACATTATGGTTTATCTTCTGGCTAAAGGTAAACATGGGATATTTGTGGTTATTCAGAATACCGTTGGCTAATCATCTAAGGTTTTTTCACATTTGTGTGATTTTTTTTGTTTCCCCAGACTTAGAGTAGGACCAGCTTCCAGAAGTGTTTGGTGATATGAAATGTATGCCAAATAATATGATTGGTACATTTTGTCAGATTTCTTCCAGTTTCCTGGTGCTAAAGAATGGGTTGTTGTGGTCAGTGAAGGAAACACAATACAATACACATACTGTATATACTCACTATTATTAGCTGGCTTTAGAAACAGTCATGACTCCTTGAAGGTATACATTGCAAGTATTTCTGCACAACAGAATAACATGACAGTGACTGTTTGAGTGAAGGAAAACATTAATAAAAGCATGACCCTAGAGTGAGCCCAGTTCTGGACGAACCAAATATCACCATTTTCGTTAGAGCTTTAACAACCTGTTCTGTTATACAAAAATAAAGCACAGCTTCTGACCAATCAGATCTGTTGTTTAAAAGAAAACTATCATTGAACTGCAGTATACTGAATGTTACTATGACCTGTGCAGGGCAAAAAAGTGCATCCCATCATTATCCAACCCCACTCAGGTAGTTTTAAGGCTGTCAGCGGTGCAAAGCCAAACCAGACATGTTTTCAGGCACCACTGAGGCTGAAGGTAAACATGGTTTATTATCGGCTTGGAAAAACTTTTCAGATGCTGTTATGCTGTACGCATAACATCCTTCAGATTTGTCTCTCTACTCTCAGACTTCTCTTACTTCATCGTACACTTGGAACAAGTCACCCTCAGGATGATGTCTCCTGTCACCTGATCCTTATCAGAAAAAATGCACAACATTCGAGACATTTCAAGTTCTAAAGAATCTTGAACCGTCAACAACAAAGCTAGCTAGCTTGTTAATGAAAGGAATTGGGTGCATGGAAGCCTTTATTTTCGCCACATATACATTAGAGCACAGTGGAATTCTTTTCTCCGCATATCCCAACTGATGAGGTTAGGGTCGGTGCGCAGGGGCAGCTATGAAACAGCGCCCCTGGAGCAGAGAGGGTTAATGGCCTTGTTCCAGAGCCCAACAGTGGCAGCTTGGCAGTGCTGGGGCTTGAACCTCAATCAACAACCCAGAGCCTTAACCACTTGAGCCACCACTGCCATTAATTTGAGAATTCATACCCTCAATGCTGTTGATATAACTCGAAATATACTTTTTAAATCCCTTCATCTTCTTTCTAGATGGAGAAATCTAAGAAACTTCTCAATGCGATTGACATCTTTCACAATAATCATTGGAAGATCCGTGTGTCAAAAGCGATGCTATAGGAGCACCAGAAGACTAAACGTGGAAGTGTACTTTAGCAGGTTCTTTGCTGTTGTTAATCATAACTTAACTCATCTATTCAAATATTCTTGAAGTCCTGATGTCCTGTTGAAAATATGCTTTAAGTATGAAAACGACCAACTGACTATCTGACAGCGTTTTCTCACTAGTTGTATAATGAGTCATGCTCTAGTGTGGAAAAAGTAGACAGAGGAACTGACATTACTGAATACAGGCTCCATTTCTGTGGACTGAAGCGAAAGGCATTCATTCTAATATCTAAATGTTTACAATTCACATGCCATTCAAATTACACACCGATGTGAATAACGTCGCTTCTCATTGAGACTCCTATATTTTCACGCTTTAGCGAATCTCCTCCAAATCATCTTCGGCGTTCTGTCTTTCCCATTATATTGTATTATTATTTTTTCTCCTTCTTTTTGTCCTGTTAACTGATAAACATTCTCCTTAGGCTTTTGCTGGCTTCTGCCACAGAGTGTTCTGTAATAGTCTAATTGTGTCTAATGGTTTGTGCAGCTAATTAAAGTGTATGAATTACAGTAATCAGTCAGACACGTTGAGGCTCACATTTCACTGTTCCTCCAGGCATGGCAGGACAGAGGAAAAAAAAGAGAAAGAAAGTAAAGGGCTGGAAAAAAAAATCAACCATGAGAACCGTACAAAGCTTTGGGGTTGTTGAGGGTGTTACTGGTGCTGAATATAATTAGGTACATTATTCCATCTGAGATATTTCAGCCACTGAAACAATGTTTAACTTTACATGGAAAGATTTACTTAGAGATTTTTGCGTGCCCTTCTGTATCGATCAGTGGCCTTGTAGTGTTTACAGTTTCAGCATTCAGAGACAAGATAAGGCACGTTTAACTGAAGGAAACTTTTGCTCATTGTGTTCAGTTTGAAATGAATCAGATTTTGTTTCATGTCACTGTTTTAAAGAAGTCTCAGAAAAAAAAAACAGAAAGAACTCAAAAGATCATCTTTAGGAGTTGAACTTGCACCAACACAAACTTGCAATTACTTGTAATTGCAAGTTTGTGCTCTAATTTACCAAAGACGTTTATTCATCCCAGGAGCTGATTTTAGTTATGATGTTTTCAATTAGAGTTAAAAACCATGCTGTATCTGTCTTGAGTGACAGATGTCCCTTCCAATCAGCAGTAAGAATTTTCCAGTTTGTCTGAATGGTTGTTGTGTTTTTTCATTTGTTATTTTGTTTTCTGAATTTTTTTTTCTGATTTATTTTGTTCTCTGATATATTTTGTTTTCTAATTTTTTTTGTTTATCTTGTTTTCTGATTTGTTATTTTGTTTTCTAATTTTGTTTTTATTTTGATTTTTTTTTTGTTTTCCGATTTATTTTGTTCTCTGATATATTTTGTTTTTCTGAACTGTTTTTTGATTTATCTTGTTTTCTGATTTGTCATTTTGTTTTCTAATTTGGATTTTAATTTTAGTATTTTTGTTTTCCAATTTATTTTGTTTACTGATTCATTGGAGAGCTAAAATGGTTCTTCTATGGCTTCACGGCACTAAATTCCTATTTGATTCTTCCTGGCACCTTTCCCTGTATCCCTTTGTATCCCTTTAGTACCACTTGAGTGCAATTCCAATTCTAAGATATCAGTTTATTTGTTAAGATTAAAAATAAATTTTATTGAATACTTTATAGCTAAAAACCAAATCAATTTTCTTATATATTTTAAATTAATTGAAATTTTAAACGGATAAGTGCACAATACATTTCACAATAACTCGAACACAAATTACAACTCCAGTAAAGCCCATGGTGATCTAGTTTGATTGAACTTTGTAAACCTTTAATTTCTGTAATTAAATAATTCAGCTTTGTATCTTCATCATATTGCTATAGAGTGCATGGGGGAAAAAAAAAACAATACTATGTACAAATGGACGATTTGTGAGCAAAGTCATGATGCATCGATATATAGCAGTACAAATTATTAGCTATTATATTAATTGTAGTCCCAATTATAACGGCTGCTACTGACAGATACAGCTGTGGGTAATTTTTAAAATTTTAATTAGCGAGATTGGGAAAACATGAAGAAAACACGTGTGAACGATTTATTTAAGCGCCTCTGACAAAATAAATTGCTCGTTGGCTCATGTGTCCATGTAACCCCAACACACAAAGCACCTTAGTCTATAATTGACAGTAATTTATTTCAGCGTCCCAAGATATTGTTCTGTTCCATTTGTGATAAACATTGACATAATAACCACTGATTGTCATAATAAGCACTGATTATACTGACTATTTTTTTTAATATCAATCATTGACATTGTGTACATGTACCTGTGTTTCGGTAGCTCGTGTGCCATGTGACAAAAAGAGAACTTAGAATATTAATGTATATATAGTTATTGAATATTAGTATGTATTTAGTATGCATTTCTTTTTAAAAAAAGGAAAACATGAGGATTATTTCAACCACACAAACAGTTTATGTATATTATATAACATTACAGAATTTAAGAATGTCACTTTTTTTTCTTCTACTGATTAGTGAATTTACAGGAAAGTGGCTAAAGTGCTATACTAAATGTGGGTAATAAAATTTTACACACCTTCATTTTGCATAAATAATACATGAGACATATTTAGTAAGGTTTATAAGGAAATAAATTTAAGCCTCTCCGCAATGATTGCGTTCCATCACAAGTTTTTGCTTCACGTTTTCTCTGGACTCTTTGAAAGACGATTTGACGACGTCCCATCCGTCATTGTAGTAGACAAATGTGTGGCTTTAATGCTACCATTAAGAGCATAGCGCTAAACGCTACCTTTCCCTGGTTGAAGGGCATATTATGGGAGTAGTAAAATTTTACTAGTCTGTAAGGGAGATCATTGCCTTGTTGGAAGCTTGTTGTTGTCAAGTGCTAGGCATTTTAAACTCATCAACCGATGGTAAAAATAAATAAAAAATAAATAACTAAGTAAAAATGTGGACGGAGCAACAACATGACGATCTTAACAAGGGTATACAAAGTCAATAAATAAATAAATAAATAAATAATAATAATAATAATAATAATAATAATAATAATAATAATAATAATAATAATAATAATAATAATAAAGGATTCTGATAGAAAACTGGTACATGATTCTAATTATAACTTTGATGATATTTTGGAATCATTCCTTTAAGATTCCAACATATCAGATTTTAGATAAGATTTTAACATATCAAGGCAAGACATAAATATCAGATAGGACTACTTCTACAGGATTTTTAAATCAGATCCATGGTTACTATTCAAATCTACATGAAATCTATATGAATTTAGACCTAAATTCATATAGATCATAAACCTTGACAATTCTCTTAAGGATATGTCCTCATGGCCTCACAAGGAGTTTTTTCCTTATAGGACAAGACATTAATAACCCATGAGACAGGCATTTTACTGTATTTTTTCTACTGTATTTGGGTTCCCATGCAGGTGTATTCGGATCTATTTTAAACATTTTTTTAAAGGTATTGTATTATATCTTATTACTAATATCACACATATACAGTATGATTATTTATATGTTGTCACTGGGAGTTTTTTCTTGCCACTTTTGCCTCTGGCCTACTCACTAGGGATACATTTAACAAAAATAAATTTATATCTGAGAGTTTTTAAGCGACTTTGTGGCAATGGGCATTGATAAAAGTGACTCCTAAAAGAATTTTCTTATAGGACGAGACCCAAATATCATGTAGGACTACTTTTACAGGATTTTTTAATCAGATCCATTGGAGCTCCATTGGACTTTTTAAATTAGAGTATTTTATTTTTATTTTATTTTATCCTATTGCATATATCATATACATTCATATGTACTATATATTAAATAGTATGTCTATAAGTTACTTCCTTTACAACTTCATATCCAGAATTTTAAAGTCACTTTCCACAATGTCCATTGTTAAACGTGCTATACAAATAATTTAAAGTCGATTTAAACTTTGCAGATAATTCTGTCATTTTTATTTCTTATCTTATGCACCAGTCATTTTGTAAGGCAAAGTTTTTATTTTGTAATGTAATGCTTGCACATTCTATACTGTACCATAAATTATATTAAAACAATATAAATCAATCATGCAAATCATATTTCATTACTTATTACTTCTTCTCATTTCTATGCATAGTTTTTTAAAGTAATTTCTTATATTTATTTATTTGTTTATTTATTTGTTTATTTATTTATTTATTTATTGTTTATGTACAGCCTAAGAAGGGGCAGGCCACATTTTCTTTTCACTTCAAGTTGTTTACTGTATATAACAGTGTGCACGACAAACGAAATCTCGAATTTTGAATCTTTAACTTAAACCAACTACTGATAATTATTCTGCCCAATAAGACAATACTACACCAAAATACAATGCAGCATTGCACCTTCTCCCTATTCTCAGATTTAAATACTCTCTGACCACTGTTATTGAAAGCGAAAGTGAAGCAAATGCTCTAAGTGGGTAGGAGGTATTGTAGGAGTGATGCACATTCACTTTAACTAAATGAGATTCATACTTTGCCAGCCTCATTTGCAGGCGGACAAACTCTCAATTTTCCATCTCTTATGTTTCATTACACAAACCTGTCTCACTTTAAATTACGCATGCAACCGTGCAATCTTGTTCTGGCAATCTATGTTGCTTTAAAGTCCCTTAGCCATCAAACATTACCTTGGAAAAAAGAGAGGGAGAGAAAGAAAAAGAAAGAGAGGTGCGTGAGATACTGTAGAGAGAGAGAGAGAGAGAGAGAGAGAGAGAGAGAGAGAGTCAGTGAGCCTCTTGCTTGTTTTGTCAAGCCAAATAGCTGCAGTACATGCAGTTTGTCCAAAGAGAGAAGAAAGGAATAAATAAATTAGCACAAAATGTAGCACACTTGCCTCACAGATTGCGGCGCCCACTGTAGTGCATCACTCCCCACACTCTAAATGGCAAAATGAATTAGTAACAAGTGCATTTCTAACCCTTTAATTTGGCTAGCCTACAAAACACTGCAGCCAATAAATGAGCCAACGAGTTGCTCAGTGACAGTGATATCCATTATGTGTTTAATTATCTTCAAAGTTAAAACGAAGGACTTCTTTTTTTTTTTTCCTGGGCTAATGAGAAGATGAGATGAAGTGCTGATGCGAGGCACATTTAAAGAAAAAAAAAAAGAAATGGAAGTGACAGGTTAGCCAGTTTCACATCCTGCGAATGCATATAGGAGCAATCAGCAAACTTCTCTGTGAGAAATATCACTCCTGTTGTTATTTATTCCTTTGCCTTTCATTTCCAAGTCAAATTCCAGCAGGCTAATTTGAGATCTTCGCAGAAATGGGAGTCCAAACAAGTCAAGATGATTGGCGCATTCAATGTGCAGGCTGCTGAGGAAGAGACTGGATCGGTCTTAAATGTCATCAGAAAGTAAGGTTGATTGCATTGTGCTCCATTGTGGCGCCGTGATTTTTTTGACACAGCAACAATCACCCACTAATTTTGGACTTGATATGCAATGAAAACAAGATATATTTGCATCTTCTTCATCAGATTTTACTCAAAGGTATAGCTTTTGTTCAACAAGTCCAACACAAATTGATACAATTCATATGAAAATTTTGGATCTTATTTTTACTTTCCTTAAAAACCATCACCATCATTTCCTGTCAATCTCTGAATTCTAACATTATATAAAAAAAAAAGCACTTTAAAGTTCCACATAGTTATAGCATTCATTCATTTTGAATTTGAAATTAAATGCAAATTAAATGTTTACAGATTTTAGCTTTAAATCAGTAAACCTTCAGCTTTTAGCTAAAGTTTATGAACGATCTTAAATGACCCAAATATTAGCAATTTTTGGGCAGCTAGTAGAAGATAAAAAGAACTTTGAATTGATTAGCATGATTTACTTCTTAACATATCTCTATGTAAATGTTTTATTTTTAAAACCACAAAACAAACAAACAAACAAACAAAAAATAGCTTTCTTTTAGCTAGCATTTTAATTGAGATGAAAGGTTGGCTAGTTGGGTTGGCAAAATTGATAAATGGTTTATTTTTTAATGATCATAATTTGTCAATAACGTGGATAGTGAAACATGTAGAAATGATTAAAGAAAAAAAAAAAAAAAGTTTCCTTGTTTCATTTTCCAACGAAAAAAGGAACGAGCTCAATGCCCATGGACCTAGCAGGTGTTTCTCAGGATGTGACATCCACAAAGTAAAAAAAACATATGGAAAGCAGTACCATTAACTTTAAATTACTTTCAAGGCTTTCATGAGTGGGATGTGTGATTTATCTGAGATAACGTCTCGTGATAAAACTAGCTAAAGATAGAAATATGAACATCTGTTTGAAGATATTGAAACGAAGAAGCCACTACAACAACTACAATTCCACTTTTCACAGTTTTATTTTCTCTCTTCTTTTAATCTACATTCCCACTTCTCTCCATATTAATTATTAAATTATTGCATTCTATTCTTCTATTTGCTTGGAATTACTGCTTAGACTCCAGTCCATCGCAGCTTCGGTAACCACTGAGGTAACATCCTGACCAGGGTCGCCGTGGATCTGGAGCATGTTGCCGGGAATACTAATCTTAACCTCTCTACAGTCCAGTCGTGGCTACCAATTTCAAATCATAAATATTAAATGTTCAGTATTTACAACTCAACAAGTTATAGCAGGGGAAACACCATCTGGCTCATGAAATGTAATATTGATGTTATAGATTAAAGTTTTACAACCAATGAGTCCCAAGCATGCTGGCTAGCTATAACTGGTAAATCTGTTAGAGAGAAAATACCCAATTTAATTCCAATTTACAGTTAACTCACACTCTATAATACAAAATCGAACAATATGTTTATAAGCATCTGTGTATATACATCACAAGATTTGTAAGACATAAATTGTCAAAAATGATAGATGGCATCCTTGCAAACAGGTACTAGCTGTGTAAGTAAGTACGATCCATAAAACTTGACTCAAAATATGTATATATATATATATATATATATATATATATATATATATATATATATATATATATATATATGAAAGTAAACATTCTTCAAAGTAAATGACATCAAACCCATTTCTGCGCCCCAAGTGCTTGAAGTCATTATCTTCAACCACTAAAGTTCTGTGTAGGGTTATCCAACACAGGGGAAACACACATCACACAATGAAAGCCCGAATAATTCCATATCAGACTTGCAGCCATAAAATAATTTGTTTATTCTAATTGAAAATGTCTGTTATGTTTGAGAAATTTATATACAATATTTCATGCAATATACAGTTTCCTGATTGGTTCAAGCTGCCAGGAAGGATATCGTCACTCTTTACACCCTCACTCTATACAGCCGTGGTGAGCAGAACAACAGCTTAGCTTGCACAAGAAGTCTAACCTTGATGTGGACGTGCTCCAGCTGTAGAAGATTACATTGAGCTCCACTCCTTACAGCCCAGAACAAGTTTTTTCCAGTCTTTAACTGTCCAGTTTGGGTGAGCCTGTGTCCATGATGGCCTCATATTCCTGGTCATGGCTGACTGCAGTGGAACCTGATAGAGTGTTTTCCACCATTGAAACTCATCCACCTCAAAGTGCAGTTGATCTGTTGTGTGTTCTGAGATTACCAGGATTATATGATAAATGTGATCATTTGAGTTGCTGTAGACTTCCTGTCAACTCAGACCAGTTTGGTCATTCTCCTCTTTTTTTAATCTGTGTCATTCTGTGTAAATTGTAAAGAGTGTTGTGTGTGAAAATCCCAGTAGATCAGCCGTTTCTAAAATATTCAAACCAGCCCATCTGGCACCAACATTCGTGCCACGGTTAACGTCGCATCGAACAGATTTTTTCCCCATTCTGCTGTTAGATGTGAACATTAACCTAAGCTTTTTTTCTATAACGGCATGAGTTTATGCATTGTTCTGCTGCCACGTGATTGGCTGATTGGATAACAGCATAAACGAGCAGGTGCCAAGTACAGGATCACAATAATGAATATATGATTGTATTAGTCTTTTATATGTTATGATATTGTGTTACTTTTTTCAGGCTTAAAGGCAAGTCGTTATGTTATGTTTAAATGTTGCTGTCTGGAATGGAGGCGTGAACTTCACACAGGTTATATTAATCATCCAGATCGAGTATTCAGGAAATCACAATAAGCATGTACATAACCCAACTCTGAATACAAGGAACATTCCCCATAGAATTCAGCCAACTGTTTGTTAGCACCAGTCTTATGTTACCTAGATAAAATACCCAGGCTAATATTAATTCCATTCATCACCTTTTTATTTTTACACAAAGCCATTTTCTAGCTAAAAAGAAGAAGGTTATTAAGTATACCGGCATCACCAGCTTTGAGGTGACTTGCCTCAGTCTTGCCATCTCTCTCGAACCCATTTGTCTGACATGAAGTCTAAATATGAGTCATGAGCCTATTTCGGTTAGGAAAAGGGAACATTTCGACACCTCTCCTGCCATTACAGGCCTGCAAATGGCATTCGTCGAGTATAAAAACTGCACCATGAGTGAGATACAATTCCTGCATTTTTAGAATGTTTAGCAGAGCTAAAAATTAAGATGGAACTGCAACACACACCAGGACGACCCGGGCTGCTAACAACAGTACAAACCTTGCATACCGAAATCAAAGCCGCATTGGTGTAACAGCGGTGCAATCCATGGATGGTAAATTCTTATGTAAATGTGTGCAAGACTGCAAGGCTGCTCTGGTCTCTCGAGTAGAGCTAACCTGATTGAGGTACAGATGAGCTCTGGCTTCAGCTTGAAATGTAAGTTATGTGAGGTTTTGTTAACACTGATAATCATCTGGATATATTGTCCAAAATAAAAAAACATTTCAAAATGTATTCATTGGACTGGTAAGTAGCCACATCACACACCAGTGCTTACTTTTAATCCCTCATTTGGCTGATGGCCAAAAACCGCACCGCATTAAGCAGCACGATATTATATAGACTGATGTTTGAAAATGGATTTATTTTTGAATGTTTTATTTCTCTGGAGGAAAGGAGGCATAAATTAGAGACGCTCACGCTGTCTGGGTACTTTGCTGCATTATAGCGCTGCATAAGTACTCCAAGCACGGTGGCTTTGTTTATTTTATTGACTTATTTATTCTGTCCATCGACTGTGTAGCCTGTAGCAGGACTACGTTTTTTTTCCACCTCTGAAATCACCACCTCCTAATTATCTGTCACATTTTCTGCTATCCCATGCCGAAGACACACAATGGCCAATAATTACCCTCCAGCCCGCATCTATCAGGGTGCTGCTATTGATTCGCTAGTTCTTTCAGCAAGCCGTTTTATTCAAGATGTGATTCTTTTTCTTTCTCTTTTCTTACAAACTAAAAGCATACACGAAGCAATCCATGCGATCGCCATATTAAATTGGATGATTGGGAATAAAACAATAATGCGTCGGACATGATCAGTCAAGAGCTGACGTCATTTATTGTGTGTGTGTGTGTGTGTGTGTGTGTGTGTGTGTGTGTGTGTGTATCCATTGGCATGCTGTGACATGCATGACATGTGTGACAAATTCACTGGAAACGATGAGCAGCTGTCAGGCGGATAAATGAAGATAAATCAAACGTCACGGTGGGGGTGTGATGTTTATTCACCACAGTACCCTAAAGACACGGACGGGACGGTGGCAAACTCTCCTATGCGTTGAGTATCAGACACACGCTTTATTTGTAAGACACAAATTAATCCGTGCGTGAAGAACTTAAGTACACAGGGCATCTGATAAAGATCGATCATTGTTAGCGCTGTGTAATTAAGACAAAGTCAAAGTTTATTATGGTTAAAAAAAATGGGTGGGACGGTTATTTATTTATTTGATTTTATTACATGCATCTTGCAAGACTTTTTACTTTGTAACTGATTACACTATTTTTAAATACATTTAACTGCTTAAATTCAACAAAACAACGAATGCACTAAAAAGCAGTCTTTACCAGCCAGTTAGAAAGGACTGTTGAATGTCCTGGTTAATGAACGTGATCTTTCTTTGTCCCGTGAGCTTCATCGCTAATTGTTCATTCACACTCGCATGGAAGCAGAAAGATCGCGCTCATAAAAATTTGTTGTTGCATCTCATAGTATCTCAGTCTCGATGGAGAATTGTTCTGTAAACCTTTCTGGCAAGCTTTCAAATAAAAGAATGAAAGAAAAAAAAATACAATAATGCACAACATATCTGTATCCTTTTAGACCATTTTATCATTTTATTACAAATAAAAAAAAATACTCCTATTCTGTGACATCCCTACTCAGGATGCTCTACTCAAGAGTCTTTTTTATTTTTCTTCTGCCCATCTTGGTCACCTTACAGTATCTATTCCCAACCCCCTCCATCTTTCATGATGGATATCATCAGTAATGGACAGGTGCACTTCTGTCTTTTACTAAAGGACATGGACTATGTGTGCCTCTTAGAGCTTTGATAAATCCCATCTGAATTTCTACTTTTTAAAAATTGAAATTCCACAGACTAGTTTACTTCCTTGAATACGCCATGGGCTCAAGCGAGCCAGACTGACAATGAAATGCAGCCTCGATAGGAAAAAAGTGGCCCCTTGGACCTAAAAAGCCTTGAATGGAGTAAGTGCATCAGCGGCAGGGGCTGTCTCAGTGCAGCCGGTGGGGGGATGGAGATGTGAGAGAGAGAGAGAGAGAGAGAGGGGGGCTGGATCCATGAGCTAGGACATAATGAAGCGCACCAGGCACGGTGACCGCTGAGCCATGTCACTAGCGATGGCAGTCCCTCTCCCTCTAAAGCGTGACAAGTCAGGAGAGCACCGATTCAGAACCCATTTGCACTCTCTGTCACTGACCCAAGAAAATGTAGATCCAGAAAGAGAGAGAAAGAGATGAAGAGAGCAAACAAAGATGGAGCTGAGATACATTAGAGCCCAGATATGGTGACGCAGGCACAGAAATGGTGACTATGGTGGATGCCAAAAAAAAAAAGAATGGTTGATGAGAGAGAAATACAAAGACTGAGTGCCAGTGATGATTGAAAAAGCATCTGGCTCATATTTTAGAAAGACAGAGTGAGCAAGAGAGAGAGAAGGTAGAGATAAGGTAAAGGCGATGGCGGGCAGACTAACGAGGTGATGTCTTGGCAGATCTCTGCTATTTACCAGCTCATCAGCACAATCACAGCTAAAAATAAAAAAAAAAAAAGTTCGGTCTCAGTGAAGCACATCAGCTACCTCAGTGCCTGGCAGTGCCATGTTGGCACGGTGAAGCTCATGGCAAATCCCAGCTCTGCCATGGAGAGAGAGATAACAACAACTGAGCAGAACCCAGCTAAACTCAGTAAACTCTGCTGCTGCACACCATCCAGCTTTGAGCAGCAGTGCAACACTTTTAAGGTCACCACAGTCTTGTGCTCCTTTTTTCACAGGTTTTTGTGAACGCATGAAAATAAATACGACTTTAAAGGATATAAAGAGTGGGAAAAGTGCTAACATCTTGGGTCCAGATGAAAATTTAATAAGTCTTAGAGACTCGTTCTTTTTTTTTCCCCGCTCATAAGATTATCCAATATTTCACTAGAGCCCTCAATCATTTACATTTACATTTACATTTACAGCATTTGGCAGACGCCCTTATCCAGAGCGATGTACATAAGTGCTTCAATCTCTAACATTGAATACATTAATGCTGGCTCACTATGTTACATACTTAAGATACCATGAGTTTAAAACATTTGTTCAAAGTTACAATGAAAAAGTGTCAAAGGTGTTCATTCCACCACCACCTTCTGGTTCATTCCACCAGAAGTTCATTCCACCACCTTGGTGCCAGTACAGAGAAGAGTGTTGTATTATACTTGCCTCTTACCCTGAGAGATGGTGGAACCAGTCGAGCAGTGCTGGTAGATCGGAGGGTGCGGGGTGCAGTGCGAGGAGTGATGAGGGCGTTGAGGTAAGAGGGAGCTGGTCCATTTTTGGCTTTGTAGGCCAGCATCAGTGTTTTGAATCTTATGCGTGCAACTACCGGAAGCCAGTGGAGGGATCGCAGCAGTGGGGTGGTATGCGTGGTATACAATCACTAACAAGGACAGTATGTTGAGTCTTCTTTGATCGACTTTCCAACCCATTAGGAAATATAAATGTCATCTAGCTTCCCTTTTCTTTGTAAGTGTAATTCTTTTTTTCCCCCCATTCAATTATCTAGCTCTAGTCAAAAACAATTAATACTGTACTGACTCGTCATTGGTTAGAAACTTAGGCCCATTCCCTATTTCTGTTTACAAATTTACACTAAATTACACTAAGCGTTTATGGACACCTGACCTTCACAACGATATGTGCTTGTTGAACATCCTATTCCAGATGACTTACCCGTATTAATCTTATAATCTTAAATCTTTCAGTCTTCTGAGAAGGCATTTTTCATTAGATTTTGGAGTGTGCCTGTGGGGATTTGTGTTTATTCAACCACAAAAGCATTAGTGAGATGTATTGGGTGAGTTGGTCTGGGGTACATTCAGTGTTCCAGTTCATCCCAAAGGTGTTCAGTGCGGTTGATTCAAGGGTAATTTCAGGACACTTGAGTTCTTACATAGCAATTTTGGCAAACCGTGTCTCCTTTTGAAGGGGTTTGGGACGTTTACGGAATTTTGGCAGACACCCTTATCCAGAGCAGCTTACATTTATCTCATTCATACAGCTGAGCAATTGAGGGTTAAGGGCCTTGCTTAGGAGGCAAGGAGAAGCAGCTTGGTGGACCTGGATTTGAACTCACGACCTTCCAATCTGTAGTCCAATACCTTACCTAACAATACAGCATACAAACATACTTCCAACCTTGTTACAACATTTCAGTGGGAGGACCACATACTGTATGAGTGTTATGGTCAGTTGTCCAAACATTTTTGACCAGAAAGGATTTAAAGATGTAACGACTTTTTTGCTGTTAGACTGTAAGCATTAGCTGGAAGTAATTGATGTAACTGACGTTACACGATATGAAATGGAAGAACCTACAGTAGGGCATGATGATCTTTAATAAATTAGAAATTGTCATTTTAGTCAAATTGCTGTAGTATAAGAAGAATAAAGCTTCATGATGGTTATTGTTTTTTATACCAGCCATGCTTTATCCCTGAAATAATGGCTGTGTCATTAAGTAAGCAGATTTCTGGCTTACTGGAGTCATGGATGATTTGATGTTTTGTTTTGTCTGTGGCTTGTATTTTGTCTGATTTGATCTCAATCTTGTTGTTTGTTTTTTTCTTATATTGCCCCAAAACAAATGTATTCACACCTGCGTTCTACAAAAAAATTAATTTCCTTCCACATTAAACATCACTGGTCTTGTTAAAGTTAACCATAGCATAAGATTAACTAACTATACTAGCTAACCATACTAGCTAACCATACTAACTAACCATAGGATAAGATTATATGATGTAGCTTTTCTTTAAAAACAAGCTGAGGCAGGATGTTACGTTAGATTTTACAGATGTAATTTATTTCTCTTTATAATTGTTCGGTTTAATCTATTTGCCGATTGACAACCTAAGGTTTGTTCCTTGTTATTTGGGTTTTATGCAAGTTTTTTATTGGTATATCTTTAATGATGGTTTATTGGATCACACGTTCAATCAAAAAGGTGTTAATTTTATTTTCATACCTTTTTTACTTAACTGGAAAGAATTGGACTGCCGGTGGTCCACGAGTGTATGTATGTGTGTGTGTGTGTGTGTGTGTGTGTGTGTGTGTGTGTGTGTGTGTGTGTGTGTGTGTTTGTGTGTGTGCACTGTCCCAAAAACCTCCACTGTTGTTTCGTTTTTCGGAAATCCAATTTCTGCTCTAACCAAGTGGAGCTTTCCGCTCCATTGGAGTGTGCAGACATAGCCAGTCACCTACAGTGTAATTAAAACCAAACAAACCCCATCAATCAGCTGACATTAGTGCAGAAAACACGCTTGTGCACCCACACACTCCGAGGTAAAATCAGGTTTGGAGAGTGAGTAGTGAGTGGCATGATTAGAGCTGCAGAATGAGGTGCAGGAGACCCTCAGGGAGCTTAGCTGCTTGTTCAAAGCAAAATGCTGGCCACACACACACCTGCATACACACATAGGCATACACATACAGCATATACACACACCCCATGTACATTTCACATTCTAATTTAAATGTCACCTTTTTTTATAGTGTAAATCCTACATTAATATGACTGTCTAAATGAGACACAACTTCAGATGAACAGCTTTCTTTCTCTCACAAATTGAATTCACAGATGACACAGTTTGAATTTCCGCAGTTTTATACTTTAAAAACGACAAAAAGAAATAAATCTTTGTAACGACTTTATACCATAGCGCCATTTTAAATCTGATTCATTTTTCATAACAGCAGCTCTTATAATGTCAGATGTACATCATGCTATCGTTTCTATAGCAACAACCCTTTCACTGGTACTTGTTTATGCTGTTAATGTTTTCTCATTAGTAACTTTAATAGAAAAAAAAAGTGTTTAGATGAGGAAGCGTCTGTTTATAGCTGCTACAACTTGTTTAACTGATGTTCCACAGCATTAAACGATAGATAACATCTACAAGGTGATGTTCTTTCATTTGAAGCATTGAAAAATAGTTAGGATGTGTGTTGTTCACGTTGTTGATTATATTATATGGTTTTATTCCTTACAAATAATTTATTCTGTATCCTGTAATACATCGATGAAAGTTCACTAACAATCAACGGCAAATAAACCCCTTCAGAAATATATATCCACGCCCGTAACCTTTATTTATTACACAATCTGCAGTAAATGTTCTTTTCGGTATAATCCAGCATTTGTTTCTGTTCTCTCTCATAATGAGGAATTAAATAATGGTATGAACGTGCATTGCTACTTTTATACGTGCAAATCAAATTTAATAACCCAAAGAAATTCATCCCTGTTTACTGGAGGCTGAATTCGTGAAGAATTAAAAGGCAGAGAAAGGATACCCCCCCCCCCCCTTTCCCCCTTGCTTATTTATTTTTTTTCTTTTTTTTTATTGCATATTCATTAATCTGTAAGGTTTGGCAAAACTGTTTGATTAAAATTTTTGATTAATTATAAATTACTTATATAATATTCGACTACAAATTTTAATGACTTTCTTTTCTTTTCTTTTCTTTTCTTAAAAGTACCTTGTGTGTGTTAAATGGGTTAGAGATGGGTGCGTTTTTCTTTGAAGTGTCACCCCTGCTTAGGCTCAGGTGCTGTCTCACCAAGATTGCCGTGTCTTCACCCCTGGGTCAGCCCTCCACGTTTGAAGTGACAAATTGGCCGTCAACACACAACTCGTGTACCTCTCTCTCTCTCTCTCTCTCTCTCTCTGAAAGTCTGAGAGCCTCCACTGCACTCTCCCTTCTCTTTTATATTTCAGTTACTGTAACATCTTCATCTCTACAACACACACACACACACACACACACACACACACACAAACACACTACAGTAAACAGTGTGCATCCACAAAACCAGATGTGAGATTTGAGTTACACACCCTCCTTTTTGTGTTTCTGCCTGCATGAACAGCAGGTTTTCTTCGGGGCAAAGTAAGTGTGTTCACTTCACAGATGATGCAAGACCTGTGTTGTAAATGTAGCGTGTCACTGGCCTTTGAGCATTCAACTGCTCGCGAGTGTGTTCTTGCCTGGGAATTTTGCTCCATTCTGAATGGATGAGTTCAGTGTTTGAGCCTCACTGGTGCTCTCTAACCAGTGCATCTCTCTCTCTCTCTCTCTCTCTCTCTCTCTCTCTCTCTCTCTCTCTCTCTCTCTCTCTCTCTCTCTCTTTCTCTGTCTCAGTGGGGCCACATTGAAATCTGGGCTCTGCCAGCCCTCTCTAATGACCCATGAGTGCCCGTTTCTGTGCGCTGACATTTAAGGCGGCAGAACACATGCCAGGCATGTGGAAGAAGAGGCGTTCCTGCCTCTGGCAGCTATCATTCGAAATAAATGACTGCAGAATGCACTCCCTCTGCCTCTTGGTCTCTCTCTTTCTTATGAATTTGAAATCCGAGCAACACTTATACTTTATTGGGCCTTTTGCTGTTTGGTTTTTTATTTGATTTGACAATGCACATAATTAAATTAGGCACAAATATAATAAATAAAAAAGCATTCAGGAAAGGTGAGTAGCGGTAAATACACATGTTGGTCAGAAAATATGATGTATTAGAGTTAGTTTTTTTTTTCGTTGTTGTTGTTGTTGTGGTTGTGTTTTTTTGCTTAAACTATCCAGTTCACTAACACATCACATTTCTACAGGGCTGCAGCTCCATCCTTCGGCTCACTTTTTGTGCTCTAGGACTGGAAAAACTTCACAAAAAATGATATCAATCCTGTTAAACTTATATTCTGTAGAATCCGAATGTCACACCAGCACAGGATATTTCTCCTCCCTGCCAACAGAGGTGCACCTTCTCCCGATTACTGAACATACTGAACAACGTAACTTCCTGGTTGCTTACTATCACTATATAAGGATGCTGCTATTATATCCTGAGGTATTGTTTATCATTGTATATATGCTGTGGCTTAGTGGTTAGCACATTTGCCTCACACCTGCATGTTCTCCCCATGCCTCGGGGGTTTCCTCTGGGTACTCCGGTTTCCTCCCCGGTCCAAAGACATGCATGGTAGGTTGATTGGCATCTCTGGAAAATTGTCCGTAGTGTGTGATTGCGTGAGTGAATGAGTGTGTGTGCCCTGCGATGGGTTGGCACTCCGTCCAGGGTGTATCCTGCCTTGATGCCCAATGACGCCTGAGATAGGCACAGGCTCCTCGTGACCCGAGGTAGTTCGGATAAGCGGTAGAAAATGAGTGAGAGTGAGTGAGTGTTCAACTATTCTTTTGTGTTTATGTTGTAAACATCTCCTTATAAGATATGGATCATGAGAGCTCCTACAGGATATGGAGCTTCGGACATCTTCCACTTCATGTTTGTCACAAAGGAAATGAATTCGAACAAGCAAGTCAGATGTTGTGATAGATCTCTGGAGATCCAAACATGTACAGTATGTCAGCATCACGTATAACATCCGCCTTAATTATATGAAATACAATCATTTTATTGAAGCATCCATATGTGAATTGGATCAAGCTTTTAAACAGAACTCACCCTGGCTTGCAAATTCATTCTTTTTTTTTCTTAGAAAACACAATTAAGTCTTGCCCTTCATATTTAATGATGTTTGATGATAATAGCAGCTTGGAAGATGCTAATGCTGAAACCGAGCCCGGACCGGCCTCGGAGCATTCTCTCCCATTTATTTAAACAAATGAAGGAGATGATCATTGGAGCCAGCGAATGTACATTGGGAACTGATGGCGATCGCCTAGCGCATATACAATTAGCACACGCCGTTATTGAGTTGTCTTATTTCAACGTCTAATTTGTTATTGCGCACAACATCTCTCCCCGGAGCCATTTGGCTCGTAGTGTCACTTCGGCACCGGAGTACCACTGCGGCAGCTTGTTTACGTAGGATGGCGCTGAAACGTGGCACAGTTTTATCAATGACAAACAGCGGATAAACGACGACAAAAACAGGATATCTGAAATATACGCAGAACACAAATAGATGTCAGGATAGAGATAGGAGGCGGTTCGGTTTGACAGGATGAGAATCAGCCGGTAATAACCTGCAAGTTAAGCTGATGCTTCTGAAAATATTGATAACAATAGCAAGTGCCTCTCGGGTGTCCCTTTTTTTTTGTATAGTTTGCATTTGCCAGGAATTAATTAAAGCCTTTGTGTGAAGAATAAAGAAGAATAACGCTCCAAGGCTAAATGAGCTTGACGGAATTATCCAGCTGGAACATGGCGTGTAACAGTAAAACTCCAGTCTCTGGCTCGAAGTTACGATGTCTCCTCCTACTTTTCTCGACTTAACTAAAGGGTTTTAATAATATAATGCATTATTCACCAGCAGTACATTAGTCTATTGTCTTGTAATTGCCTATTGATATTCTAAACAAGAGATGGTACTTCGTGGCTTAGTGCTCTGGTCTACTCCACTGCTGTGGGACATTAACTGTAAACTTCATTATACCTCAGACCAAACTGATTTTCGCTAGATTGCGGAATGATTGCATGAGCTCGGCGGAGTGCTGGAGCTGCTTTATTGCCTGTGCGTCTCCCAGGCAGAATTTGGCTACGCAAACATGATGAAGGATGAGAGCATTAAGACGCTTGAGCTAAGAGTGTGCATGGCTGTGTGGTCACAGTCATCATCAGCTATCTCAGGAGGCTTTCTCTCGCTCTCTCTCTTTCTCTCTCTCTCTCTCTCTCTCTCTCTCTCTCTCTCTCTCTCGTTCTCTCTCTCACTCTCTCTCACACACACACACGCGCAAGTGAATTGCAGGTCTGGAGACTGTAACACTTATTTGTTAGGCCCAGCCCCTTCCCTGAGCTATCGATTTAGGAGCTAATAGTCAAGCCTTCGTCTTCATATTCTACAACATAAGAGAATTAACAATGAGATTTTAGCATTTATTTACATGAAGCTGAACATAAAGAAATAGATATGTAAAAAATGGTTATTATTTATTATTTATTATTACAAAATTAACAAATAAACAAGCAGTTTAAAAAAATATTATATATTTTAGTATAGTTAGCTATATTATTTATTAAACTTTGTATTCTGTAGCCTTTTATTATAATAATAATAATAATAATAATAATAATAATAATAATAACAATAATAATTATTATTGTTATTATTATTATTATTATTATTATTATTATTATTATTATTATTATTATTAATGTGTTTTGATCAAACATGAAAACTTTAACAGTTTTAAGATCACATGGATCTTCATTGATGGACCGAATTACCAAAAGAACATGAGATTTATGATGTTCTCAAGAGCTCTGAGTTCCTGAAGTTAAACTGAAGCTCCCGAGATTCGACTGTAAGTTGTATGATATTACAGTATTATTTATATTAATGTATAAATAGGTTGATTCTAACAGTATTAAAGTCTAATGTACTAAGCTAACACTATTATTTATGCAATTTTTTAGTAATGCTCTTGGTAAAATGTCTTTATGTTCCAGGGAGTTTTTACTGGACGAGAAGAGAAGAAACGAGAAGAGAAGATGGCCACAGAGGAACAGCAGAGGGACAGTAAAACTGGAGGCTGGGAAGAGTACACAGAGCAAAAAAAAAAATGGCTGAGAGTTGCTTGGAACAGAAATCGTAGCTCCAGATCTCTTTTGATCTGCAGATTCATTGAAATATTGATTCATGCATGCTACAGTGAGAAGGGTCCAGAGCAAAGCTTACAAAGGCACAGAAAGCAAAGCTGATGCTCTGCATTCACCTCCATCTAGACAAACCGGTATCCCAGTGCTGCATGTCAACACTCAAGAACCCCCAATCTAGCAAAACGCCATAAGATTCCATCCATAAATTCTAACCAAATATGACAAATTAACTCAAAATTTCATTACCATCATTATGTCATGTGTTTATACCAGATTTTTGAAGTTTTGAAGAAAAAACACTTTTCACACTTGAGTCAAATCTATTTGGTCAATATATTTAAACCTTTTAAGTATCTGCTGGTCTCCAATCAGGTTTTTCTTATCTGGAAATTGAAAATGTGCATGAAAACAGTCGGACAGACTCCCCGCTATTTTCATCTACTTGCCAGTGTGAATATTAAACATGAGATCAAACGAAAAGAGCGGCAGGACGGCAATATCAGAACGTTTGCATCTCAATCCATTTCTGCATATACCGTCGCTGTCAAACAGCGTCATGTGATTACTAAATGAACTTCATGGCATGGGGTGCCAGAAAATGTTATGCAGATTTGCCAAATCGTTCATTTACATATTCATGAATATGGAAAAGTAAAACGAGTTTACAGTGAGCGAGATTATCGAGTGGGTGAAATAAAACAAAGCCGACATGTTTGCTTTGTTTGGGATTAATTAGTACTTTTCAAAAATGCATTTATTTATTTCATTTTATTGTATTGTATGGTGGCCGGCTCATTGACTATGCAGGCTACTGTTTCCAATCCTGAAAGCAACTTTAATTCTGATGCAGGCAAGTTATTTTCATTAAATGTCAATTTGGTATTAATTCAGAGCAAAGCTTAAATAAAATTGTGTTCATTAATCACTCTGCCGTCCAGTGGTCTGCTAATTAAAACGTTTTGGGGCGAGCTCGTTAGTCACCCAAGGACCTGATTGTTAATGTCGACTCATTGTCCTCTCTTTCACCACCATCATTTATTTTCTTTGCTGTTCTTGTATACTCTTGTTAATTATTAAATTACTTTTTTTTTTGTCTCCCTTGACTCAAACTGATAACTATCCAGAAAACCCAAACGCAGCATTGATCTCTGTATTGTACAGCCATACAGAGTGGTATGTCTCTGAACATAGGCTGCTTTTGTTTAAATTACGGCAGCATAATTATCAGTATATTTTACATCATAGACTTAAATATTATATCCAATTCAGCACACAAAAAGGATGATGCTAGATTTCGGCTTGAGCAGTTTTGATTTTCACCATTCACTGTTTTTAGTAACTTATGATTCATGTGAGGGAATAAATAATGAGATTTATACCAACAGGATTTACACTCTTCAAAGAGTGCAAAAAAAAAAAAAAAAAAGTTGCAGTCAAGAGAGAATCCATGACTGGGATAAAATTTGGAAAACTGCAAATGAAATTATTTATATATTTATATATATATTTCTATAACCCACCGTCACATCTGATATTAATCTGAATTAAAATACAGAAGGTCTTGCATGTAAGGGTGTTACACCAGCTTGGGACAATTCCCCTCCTTACCAGCAGACGTCACTGTTTCCAGAATTCTAGGTTTAAGGTTCAAGGATCTTTATTGACCACATACATATTACATACATGTGATGTAATGTAGTGAAATGCCTTCCCTTTAGTTACTCAGCAACAAACAGAAGCAACAAAGAATTAAGGGCATATTCACATGTGATAAAAATTGAGAAAAAAAAAGACTATTATAAAATATAATAAACACATAGTATGCCCTGCGATTGGTTGGCACTTCGTCCAGGGTGTATCCTGCCTTGATGCCCGATGACGCCTGAGATAGCCGAGGTAGTTTGGATAAGCGGTAGAAAATGAATGAATGATCAAGGTTTATAGACAGAACTCAAGAAAACAGAAGATATGTAAAAGCAAAACATCATCAATCATTGGCTCAAAATTACCGCATGCATCTCCTGACCAAGCTAATCTGACCAGGCCAAGGTCTTCTAGACCTATTGGACATTGTTCCTACAGTCCCTACTGCCCTTGTCATAAACTTAACAAAACCTACTGATGACAATGTCAGTCTCTGGTCATGATGCACACAGGGTACAAGCATAGAAGGACAAAGCCTTATGAACATCTTAAGATTAGAAATTTCCACCACAATTCCCCCCTTTTGTCCCTGGGACAATACACAAAATTTCAATAATCATTAATCTGTAACCAAATCTAGACTCTAAATAATATATGCTATTACTAATAATCAACTACTTGATCCACAGAATTATTAATCATTTGCTTAATCAGTATCACTTAATCAGTTATGAATATATTCTCATATGGCTTAGGCTAAGTTTAATCATGTATAATCTCACATCACATCTGTAGAAATGGAATGAGTACAAAGTAGAGTGTACACAGAACTATAAAGGGGTTTTATGTGAGGAAGGTATATGCAGACTGTCTCAAGCAAGCTCTTTCAGTAGCCTGGTTGCCTGAGGGTGGAAACTCCTCCTGAATAGGTCCTCAGGATCTGGTAGTGCTTCCCTGATGGGAGAACTCTAAATATTCTGTTTCCAAGTTGTTTAAAGTCTTACTCCTGGCCCTGGTCCTGCAATGATAGTCGTAGATTTTTGTGATGCATGTGAGAGAAATCCTGATGTCCGTCTCTGCTGTCCTCACCGCTCTGGACGGTGTCTTAATGTTTTTATGTCCTGGGTTGTGGAAGTATCCAGGTGGGGATACTTCCTGTGAGGACACTCCCCAATGCCCCAGAATAGATTGCCCTCAGCACCCTGTTGGAGACTTGAAATTGGCCAGATAGATAGTAGATAGATGGTAGAGATGCAGACATGCCCTTGTCACCAGACTGTGCGTAGGTCTTCTTTTAGATGGAGCCCCAGGTAATTGAAGCTGTGGACTCCTTCAGCCATGGCACCATTGGTCATCAAGGTGCTGTAGTTCCTCGCATGTTTGCACCAATGATCTTTAATCATATCAGCTTTTGTGCCATTCATCCTTTTAGTTGTGGAGGTGAACAACATCTTGAGCCTTTTTACCTCAGTTGCCTTATTTTTACATTATTGTGCCTTGACCATTAGACTATTAGTACCTTTTGTCTACTCTTTTGGATTCTCCTGTGACCTTGATGTTTTGAACCCTTTGATTGCTTGTTCAGTGACATCTCTGCACATTGAGCCTACCTACTCCATGATTCCTCCATGAACTACTCCATGATCCTATGGTTAGCTATCAGACTTCAAGGGTTGCCTTTTCTGAACTGGCGAAGTAACTCCAATCTGGGAAAGTTTCATTAAATCACAATGAGCAGTCTACCACGGCAGTTTGTTTCACCTTCTTTTTAGTATTCTATAACATCATTGGCCAAGAGATTAAATAATGGACAAGTATGTGGCATGATGTTTGGCAGGCAAGGCATATGCTATGATATGGCTGATGCAGTAACAAGTGATTGAAAGATCTTCAGCAGGGATCTTCTCCACAGTTATTCTTCAAATCGCATGACGCATTACGCATTTTTTCCAAGCGTGTTGCATGCACCGAACCAAACCTTGTGTACTATGCATTAAATGTATTGCCTCACTCAAATTTAGATTTAGAAAATCCTTGAAAATGTACTCTTTTGTGGATTTCTAAGCTGAAATCTTGTTTGAAAAATGGAGTCGCTTTGGATAAAAACACTCTGGTTTTGTTGCTCTGTGATCTTGCATTCTTACACTGCAGTCTAATCATGGCTATAGGGGGAAAGTTTCAGAGGAGTGCTTTAGAATTCAAATGTGAGCACAATTCTTGCTGTGTGTTTTCTCTCTATTGCATCAGCGTGCCTCATGCATTTGTTTTAAAGCTTATTGGGTAAACAGGCCTGTTTGTTTGTTGGATTTCTACTCACAATTCATTAACCCCCTTGCTCTGGGCGTATAGAAATTTGCATTCGGTATGCTGGGCCTTCGCGATGACCGATGCCTATGGCAGCAAAACTGGAAGTGTTTCCGAAACCAAATGAAGTGGAGCAGCTGAGCGAAACTTTAGAAAATGTTTGCCAGCTTCGCAGCTTAAACGATCAAGCCACTGGTTTTCTGGGCTTTAATGGGCAAAAAGTTTTTTTTTTTTATTATTTTATTTTATTTTTTTAATTATTATTATTATTATTTTTTTTTTTTACTAGCACGATGACAAAACCATTTGATTTCCTTTCCTGTTTTCTTCATCTTTTATACCCATTTATTAATTTTTTTTTAAATAAAAAATAATAATTTCAGATTAGTGATGATGTTGATTTTGAATTATTTTAATTTCCTTATAAAGCTGTGATAGAGAAGAAAAACCATTGCAAGGCATCAGTTTTTTTTTTTGTAAAAGCTCTCAATTATGCACGTTCTCCGCACACTACCATATGTCACTGTCAATTCTGTTTGCCAGCATTGTAAGGCTCAGTGTGTGGAATTTGTGTGTGTTAAATAAAGGTCACGGAGAAGCAGGGAGGGTCAGTCTGCCTCTTGGATTGTGCTGCTTTTTTGCTGGCTTGCAATACCAGCATTAATTCGCAGATCAGTCGCAATAATAAAATACATATTGTAAATGTCAAACCATGTTGGGTCAGGAGTAATCCACCACTGCTGGGAAATAATGGATGGGCTTTGAGCGTATATATCTGCTTGCTCTGCATGAGAACGAGAGCTAAAGCTGTAAAAGTATGCGCAAAATGTTAGATCAGTCTACAGTATTCTTCTTTTCTCTTGTTCTACTCAGTAAGAGATGGCCAATGTTTTAGTTGAATGCATTTCAATTATGTGTTTTAATTGCAGTAATGTATTTCAAGGTTTAAAATACCAACCCAGCCACCCAAGTAACCTCACCAGCATACGAAACCCAGCTCTTATGCAGCTGGGTGTCAGTGGTGAGATATCACAGGTAGAGTAAAAAGCAATCGTGATTGTGTGTGAAATTACAATATGTCTTACTTGAAGGTCTTGAAGTTCTGTGGCTAAAGACTTAAAGTACCACACTGTGATACCACACTGAGATGAATTTCATTTAATCTTATTCAGGTTTTTACAAGCAAGTTTATGTTGCTCTTCAGAATGATTGGCACCCCTCTTGAGAAGCAGAAAAAATAACAGACAGCATTAATGGGGACTGAGAAATCCATCTAAACAGGCAGGAATTTGTGTAATAATTGCAATCACATTGATTGATTATAGATTATACCTTTGAGTGAGAGGTATTACAAACGGTGTGGTGTTGCTTTATATGCATATAGAGTACATATACATATTTATAGAGTACACCAAAGTTTATAATAAGTTTGCTTTTTTGCAAAATGCATGATCTGTTATACAACTATAATTATTTCTTATGAAGGGTGCCAATATTTATGGAGGTCACATCTAATTTGTAGAACATTTAACACAAAACATAGATCACAGTCATGTATAGAGTCAGGTATCTTTTTTCTTTCAAATATATATTTCTAAACATTCATACATCCTTGATGTGCAAAAGTTTGTGCACCTTTATACTCTAGTACGGTAAAGGCATCATGATTATGGTTCTATCAGGGATATCAGTGATATAACTACACAGCTTATCTCTTTGCATCCTGTGCAATAAATAATTGAAATGACAGACTGGATGGTAGTGGTGGGTTGTGCGGTGGGTAGGGGCGGAGTGGCTCACCCACACAATCAGGAATCGGGAGAGCTGAAGGTGAGTATGAGTCACTCACTACATTATCAGCGCTCATTTCAGCAGCAATGTCAGAGTCAAAGACAAATCCTCCTTTCATCCGGAGGCCCTCTTCATCACAACACGTGGCAGGAAGAGGCAGAGATGAGGATAGGGTGTGCGTTGGGGAAGGGGGAGGATTGGATGGGGAGAGAGAAAATGACTAACGGCCTATTGTGTAATTAATGAGGACATTGTTGATTTCTGCAGATAATTTAGCACGCTCATGAGTGTTTGACTCCTGATCCCCATTTACCCTCACTCTGTCTCCTTTATGGGCTCTGCAACATGGGAGGAGAGAGTTAACCTTGGAAGTACACCAAACTCGTGCACACATACTTTTGTAAACATTGTATTTAAAAATATATATAACAAAAAAAGGAGTCAGCGTTAAAACATCAAAAATCATGGTGCTTGAGCGTGTGTCTATTTTACCATTACGAGCAACCGGTACATGTATACGTCTACAACAAACATATTAAATGTGTTAAAGTATTGTAGAGATTGTAACATTAGTTTATGTGGGATCATCACATCCTATTATTCTAGTATTGGCTTGAAACTCAGCTATTATTTTGCTTCATGAGGATTTCTGACACTCAAAGTGAAGATACCAACAATATTTGTTCTTTGAGGACAACAAGCACCTAATCAATACACAGTTGCCAGACTGTAAGGACATTATTCATAATAACATTTACGGCATTTAGCAGACACCATTATCCAGAGTGACATACATTTTATTTCAATTTATACAACTTAAGGGCCTTGCTCAGGGACCCAGCAATGGCAGTTTGGTGGACCTGGGATCAGAACTCATGACCTTCTGAACATTAGTCCAACGCCTTAACCACTAGGCTACCACATCCCGCTCTCTAATAACACCTTCTGGTGTTTATAACAGTTTATAATCACACCCTTCAGTTTAACCAAAATGAAGATGAGGTTCCCTTTTGAGTCTGGTTCCTCTCAAGGTTTTTCCTCTTCCATCTAAGGGAGTTTTTCCTCACCAAAGTCACCTCAGTTTTTAGCTCATAGAGCTTTTAACAGTGGAAATTGTCTCAAAGCAGCTTTAAAGAACATAAGAAATATAGTACTACATTATACAAAGTTTAATATATCCCTAATGAACAAGCCTGAGGTAACTGTTGCAAGGGAAAACTCCTTTAGATGGAAGAGGAAGGAACCTTAAGAGGAACCAGACTCAAAAGGGAACCTCATCCTCATTTGGGTGACACTGAAAGGTGTGAATGCAGTCTGGACATACTACATGGCATAATGTGAACAGTGACATCATAATAACCACAGAAAAATCTTTTTTTCTTTTCAAAAACACGCAACTACAAAAGTTAGACAATTTAGTCAAGTACGGTTTAACCACGAGGACCAACAGCTGTTATGCTCAGATTTTCCGTGCTAGCCCCGTTGCATTATGAGATAGCGCAGTGTGCAGCTGGTTCTGTACTGCAGAATCTCGGTGTATCTGAGCCGGAATTCATTTGTTTATTTCTCACTTACTGCTTAATGAATACTGAGAATCTGTGGATCTTTTGCCGCACTGCGTTTCACCTCCTGTATAGTAGGCTAAGATATCCAAGCGAAGTTTTTGTGCAGATCGTCAACGCGCTCTGTCCGTACTTCATTCACACCAGCGTCTCAAAGAAATACACTAGTCGTTATTAAGACATGATAAGATCTCACGCCCGCACCTCTCACACCTTGATACTATTCCCTGGTTGTTCTCTCTGTCCTTAATGTGTCTATAACATTTTAGAAAGATCAATACGTGGTCCCAGTGGCTTGCTTGTCCACACACACTGCGCATAGTTCTGCAAAAATACTCATATGGAGCTGGGTATTATCTGGCACTCTGTTAATGCGATGCTAATTACTTCTGGGTATTGGATTAGGTCTTGGATCCTGTTTTGTGATGATACGCTCAGACGAAAGGTCATACGGAAGCCTCATGTGCCTGGTGTGTGGGTGCATGGGTGTGTGTGTGTGTGTGTTGGGGGGTTCAAGAAAGAGAAAGAAAAAGAAAGGAAAATCAGGTATCTCTTTCTGTATATTTCTATAATTCCTTTTTGCTTTTTTCTGCTTTATTCGGATTAACCAAATACATCAAACATCCTTTTGAGATATATATATATATATAATGCGTAAACGTACAAGTTAAGGCCTTGTGCTCTTTCCGTCCCCTCCGTGTCTGTGTCAGTCTCACAGTTAAAACAGCATCTGCAATCGCTGGAGTTGTCTATTGCCCATTATTGGCAAAACACTCACAGAGCTTTAAAACATCTATGAGCTGAGAGTTTAGCACTCAAGAGCGAGACCTCACGCTGTTCCATCAGATGTTTGCCAATTACTGCCAGAATAAATATTTAATGACTTGTTGCGCTTTTTTTTTCTTTTTGCATTTATTTATATATTTCGTACATGCTTGTTTTTCCTGCCTAATGAGAAGATCCAGCAGCAATCAAATCTCTGAGCTAATACTAAACATCTTTTATCAGCCGAGAATATTCTAGACCAAATGACGTGCGCTGAGAGGAAATCGTATCGTTTGAGTTTATAAGAGGAGAAGTTATTAACTAAGTCATTAGGGATGAGGAAAAAATACTTGGTTAAGCTGTTAAGCTATTATTTGAATTACAGTATAGAAATAATAGGAAATAATCAACGGTTCCTTTTATCAACTTTAACAGAACATCCTGAAGTGGTTGATATGCAGTTTTATATCATAGCACATGCAATTGTGTATGAAATGAAGAACGATGTCATATTCTTCATCTTCAAATTCATAATTACATATAAAATTGGAAAGACAGGAGCAGTTATAATCTGTCATTCAATAAAGTTAGCAAAACAATAAATAATCCAGTTTGTCTGGACTGTTACAAAAAAATTCTGTGGTAAAAATGTGACAGATTTAAGTCAGATTGTACAAATAAGGCTGGAACTGGAGACTCCTTTAAAGAAGGCAACATCTGATCCAATTTGTTTGGTTAGAAGATCAATATTTGAGTTGATTTATTTAGTTCATTGATATTATGTAACTGCAGCTCAGATGATAGTTCTCGCCTGTACTTGAAATGGTTATATAATGTGTATAGTCTAATAGGTTATCGTTTCTATAGAAACAACTCAGGTATTTCGGTAAAAAGCAGAAGTCAATGCTTTTTTTTTTGGTGTAGGAAGGACTTTTTAGCTGTTATAACATAACATAAGCAACTAGATTTGTAAAGTTCGTCGCAACAAACTTTGATGTTGGCTTTGACAATTCAAGTATTCGCAAAGGCCGGTGCTTTTTGGAGTCAAGTGGACATAAGGGTCATTGTTACTTTTGGAGGCAAGTGGACATAAATCTTGTGAAATCTAGTGGAGTGCTAGGGTGACAAAACATTTGGAGGCAAGTGGAGACGAGCATGTGACATCATCCAAAAACCTGTGACGCAATTCCCCTCCTTGGGCTGAGTGTTTTGATGTCACATGCTCATGTTGTGCAAATGTATTATTTTCACATGACATCACTATGGAAAAAAGGTCACTTTGAGACCTGGCACCGGAAGTACCGGTACTCGGACCACTTATAAAAGTAATAGCAACAAACTTCAGACCAGGGTCTACAACATATCCGAATTTGGTGCATGTGGCTCGAAAGTTAGGAGGAAAGGAGGAGTTACTCTTGATAGATTTTTGTCTAAGCTTTAATAGGAAAACAGAATGTTGGCTTCTACAAAGCCAACATAATAACTTGTCTTGTTGCTGTTACACAACATCAAATATAACTATACACAGATAAAAAAACATCATATTGACATCATAACATGACCATTAGCAAGTAGCTGTGTTTTATAAGACGCAACAGGATGCTAATGCACTTAACACTGGGGTCACGGGGACATGCCGTCAAGCCGCTAATTATTTTCCTATAACAGAGAAGATGTTTATTTTTTTATTTTGTTTAGTATTGTAAGTACTTAGAAATACATGATGTACATCTTTGGGATGCATCATGATCACATGACACACCTTTTGTCCATCATGAATATGTGTGTAACATTTCACTAGATCCCCCTGTCTGTCATAGAGGCCCATGTAAGGGTGACTGGCACTGTTTAATTAAAATCCTGCACACATGGCAAAGCACAAGAGCCCTTGACCGTGCGACAGGCTGCATAAATAATTCACCAGCCGGGGTACGGTTTTGGGCTCTCAATAATGAGCTCAAAGCTAGCCGCAGGGAGCTAAACAAACTCGCCTGAGTGCCTCCTTAGTGAGGCCCGAGCTTGGCACGTGTAGAGCAGGATTGAAAATGTTTGCCCCGACGTGTAAGCCGAGCAACACGCCACACAGTAGAACTAATTCTTATGAAAAGCTCCGATAGAAAACCCTCGGCTGAATGGCAGATGCAGTCAGGACAAAATCCCTGCGTCCAACTCCAGCACGAGAAGCTCATTAAAGACCAAATGTTCCTTCAGCTGACAAATTTAGTCACGACTGAAATCCTAGCCAGAGGTAAAACTTTCTGTTTTTAATGAATGAAACATTTTGCTTGACAGATCCAAATTTCAGTAACACTTTCTATGAGGGTCTTATCACATGTTATAAAGTGTTTATTACACATCTATGTTTAATCGATTATGAAAAACGCATGATACATATATCACCTTCTTGAACTTTATTTTAATTATTATTTTGTTTATACATTCGTTTGATTTAATTTCATTATTTATTTAATTAACAAATTAGATCGATTACCAGGAAAAAAGAACACAAATTTTATTTTTCGATTAAATATAAATTCATTTTTAAATCTGAAAATCATCAAAACAAAACTCCTAACTCTTTGTTATATGTATTATCCATTTATTAATGTATTTATTGTTTATTTTTAGTTTGTTTATTGTTTATTTTATTCTGTTATTTAATTCATTATTGATTATTATTTGATGATTTATTTTCATTAGGAGATTTCAATACAAATGTCTAAGAAACGGTGCCTTCACAATGATCTATAGAGTGATAACACTCTATAGAGTGTTATCACTCTATAGCTTATGGTGCTTCTGTGGCACTAGTGTTATAAACACTGCTTATAATGCATTATGCCAACAGTTTATAAATCCATTATAAATATTGAAATAAACAGTGTTGCCTTATAAATAAATAAGCAAATGAATTATTCCCTCAGGATTTCATGTGTTTGTTTTTGTTTTTTTTGTAATTTTAGTTGCTTTTTACAAAATGTTTAAAATTTTACAAAATTGAGTTTTTGTGAAGAAAACTACTTGAATTGTCGAAATTGAAAGCACAAGATTCTTCTTTTATCTTGTTAACTCTTAGCAATAAAAACTCAAATGTCATTTGTTTCTATGATCGCTGAGGTTTTGGCTTCATGGGCAGTGGCGGTTCTAGGATCTTTCTGTAACAGGGGCCATTAAGCGGCCACATGTTACATTCAGGAGCCAAGTACAGGGTCCATTCAAGCACACAAAATAATTTATTCAGTACGGTGCAAATTCATTTCGGCAGTCATTCCTTTTTCAAACGCTCGAGTGCCGCTAATTGTTTGGGGGTGGAATTGCATCTGTGATCGTTGTGAAAAATTCTCCGGTTGCTCTTCTCGTTGACGATTGATGGATCGGAGGCCAATCAGGGGCCAATCAGATTTCAGCAGGGGCCAGGGCCCCTGTGGCCCCGCCTCTAGAACCGCCTTTGTTCATGGGTGTTGTGATATCTGCATAAAGTCTCACATTTCCCTGGAGCGACTAAATAAATGATTATAAATGAAATGATTATAAACAATTAATTTTACAAATTTTTTTTTACTTAATTATAACAACTGTTACAAAATAATTACTAATTCCTCTCAAGGTTTCTTCATCTTCTATCTAATGGAGTTTTTCCTCACCATAGTCGCCTCAGTCACCTCAAGCTTGTTCGTTGGGGATAAATACAAACGCATTTAAATATAAGTCTAATATTAATCTTTTGTATAATATTAATCTCTGTATAAGAACTTTTTGTATTCTATTTCTTATGTTCTGTAAATCTGCTTTGAGACAATGTCCGTTGTTAAAAAATGCTTTATAAATAAAACTGAAATGAATTGCATAGAAAGTATACAATGCGTTACAAATGCATCATAACATGTTTGATACTTAAACCCTACGTCTCTACATCTACGCAGTAACCACACGTATCTCTACCACCAACACGGCATCAAACGCTATTGCCCAAGTGATGCACGTGATGTGTTTCCGATTCCCTTTATGATGATTCTTTGTCAAAAGTCTGATTATCAATCACATCTTCACATAATATTGTGATTTAAAAGGATGCAATGACAAAATAAATGCAGAAGGATTTATCATCCAGGAAAAAAAATAAGGGATAAAAAAAAATTTGTCACCAGTATTATGAGAGTGACTCAAATAGAGAGCTATACATCAAAGGAGCAGGGAACCATTTGTTAGAGCTGAATAATAGCTGTGATATGTGTCGGCCCTCGTGACCTGGGGAAACAATAAAGCGGGTTTGAAGATGCCTAAAAGAAATGACCTGGTGTCAACAACCCTGTCTCCCCCTCCTTCAAAATAAAAAGAAAGAAACGTGGAAAAAAAATGAAAAAAGAGAAACAATTATAATCTATATAACGTCTGAGTCTGTCATCCAGAGCAGAGTGATGATTTCTATCTAATTCCCTTTAGAAATCCTCTTTTATCAGTGTAGATGGAGGTTCTTATGCTCTAAAGTTATGGTGGTTCTTACTGTATGTTACTGTACTGTAACAAGTTTGTATTTGTCCACTAGATACAAAATCATTGCTTCAGCATGGACACAAAAGAGGACGTTCAGTCAGACAGGATGAAATTTATGTTAAAACATATGGTTCATTTAAATGGTCATCATTTGCTTAAAAGCTCCTGGTTAAAAAACTGCCCTTGACTATGTAATGTACAGTTAGAAAATGAAATTATTACAATCACACTATCAAGAGTCACACAAAGGATCATGGGTTCCCTTTTGCATCTCTCAAGGTCTCTTCATCGTGTTGTTTCAGAGAGTTTTTCCTCAGCACTGTTGCCTCTAGCTTGCTCATGAAGGATAAGTATACATTTAAATTTTACACTTTATTTTTCATTCTTCGTTTTTTTTTATGCTCAATTTTGATATTCTTACAAAAATAATTTGCGTCAATGTCAGGTGTTGTTCAAATAAAATCAACTTGAATTGAAATTAATTGAAAAGTGCAAGTAATTATTCACATTTATGCACCCAGGTTTGTATTAGGGATATTATAAAATATTTGAAAACAGTTGTGCACCGATTGTGAGCATATAAGATAAGCATATTTCATTTATTCTGTAAATCTGCTATGAGATAATGTCCATTGTTTAAAGTGCTATAAAAATTGAATTGAATTGAATTGTATTGAATAAGCAAAATGTTTTTACTTTCAGCTGAGCACAAGCCAGGGGTCAGACTGGAAGACCTCATTGAATATTTGTGACATGTATATTACAGCACAGTGAAATACTTTTCTTCACATATCCCAGCTTGTTAGGCAGTTGGGGTCAGAGCACAGGGTCAGCCATGATACTGGAGCAGAGAGAGTTAAAATGCTGGGGCTTAAACCATGACCTCCTGCTCAGTAACCCACAGCCTTGACTGGTGAAAATGAAACTACTACTTTATTTATATTTTGGAAATATGATTAAAGAACAGTATATGGCTTAGAGTCACATCCATTTAATAATCACATCCATTTAAGGCCTTGCCTTAAATTTTGCCACAAAAATGGATTTTAATTTAATTGTTTAGAAGGTCTGTGGTCTATTTTGCAGTATTAAGGTTTCCTGTCACTAGAACGAATTGGGATTATGAAGACATGGTTTGCCAGCGGTGGAGTAAAAGATCTCAAGTGTCCTGCACAGGCCCTTGAACTTAACTCCACTGAACACCTTTGGGATAAACTGGAATGATGGCTTGCCTGACATCTTCACAATTTATTGGTCTGTTGTGGCTGAATAGGTGCTTGCCTCCACATTCCAAAATTGAATGGGGATTCTTCCCAGAAGAGTGGAATCTGTACTAGCAGCAAAGTGAAGAACATCTCAATATTAATGATTGTGAGTTTGTAATGGCCACAAATAATAACCCTATGATATTCATGCATTCATTTCATTCATTTTCTACCGCTTATCCGAACTACCTCGGGTCACGGGGAGCCTGTGCGTCAGGCGTCATTGGGCATCAAGGCAGGATACACCCTGGATGGAGTGCCAACCCATCACAGGGCACACACACACTCTCATTCACTCACGCAATCACACACTACGGACAATTTTCCAGAGATGCCAATCAACCTACCATGCACGTCTTTGGACCGGGGGAGAAAACCGGAGTACCCGGAGGAAACCCCGAGGCACAGGGAGAACATGCAAACTCCACACACACAAGGCGGAGGCGGGCATCGAACCCCCAACCCTGGAGGTGTGAGGCGAACGTGCTAACCACTAAGCCACCGTGCCCCCCCCATGATATTATTATTATTAATATTATCAGTAGTAGTAGGAGAAGGAATTAGTCAAATTAGTGAAATGTTTTGGGAAAAGAAATGGCTTTAGGCCACACCTTGTGTTTACAGATATGGATTTGAATATTTGGAATACTAGCCATATACAGCTACAGATTGGTGTGTACATATTTAATTTAAGGAAAATAAAAATCCATAGCCATATAAAAATTCATATCCAAATCCATAAAAACATATATATAACTGTAAAGATATTAAAAAATCTGAGTTTATAGGTTGTTGTTTTTTTTAAGTTTGAAAAAAGGAAATTTTTACAAAAAAATTGGATGTAAACGAAAATCTTACGATAATTTAAGCAGAAATTTGTGATTAGTGTTTTATAGAATGTATATGTAGAACAGACTAGTTTGAGTTGACTTTTATGCCAATTTATTGATTTAAGTAAATCTTTATATCATTTACTGTATGTGCAGAAAGTTCCTCATTTTTTGAGACAGTTCACACACTTCCTTAAGCCGGTTTCTCCTCAGTGTGAAAACAAAAGCCTTGAATATAGTAAAATGTGTAAAAGCGTTTGGTCAAAACAGCTTTTAGTCAATAAAGTTTCTTCCTACACTTTGTAGTGTGATTTCAGAGAACTAGTGAAATTGGTTGAGGTTGATGGATGGTATTAGACCTGACATGTAGGATGGCTGCTATTCCAAGTTGTGAAAACTCTGAATTAGATAAAGTCTATCTCTTGTGCAACTGATTGTAAGAAGAAGCGTTCACCTGGATCCCAGATGGAGGGACAAAGGCACCCAGACATCCATGTACTGCATGCATTGTGCTATCCAGATAAGGCCTTGTGGAAATGCTAGAGCGGGTCTGGTATTCACACTGTGACAGCAACGTCAAAGGTGTGAAAGAACTCATTGAGGTGTTTCACCTGCCACTGAATGGCCCCTCGGGCTGAACTAAAGTAGAACTGTGCCCAGTTTAGATGTGGACTTGTGGGAATGGGGAAAACTGCAGTCTCTCTCTCTCTCTCTGTCTGTCTGTCTCTCTCTCTCTTTGTGGCCTGGTCTTTATGTGCGCCATGGCTGAGCGTAAAATCACAATGCCGCGGAGCTGTAATGCAATAACTCAGGCCTGCAGCAGAGGCTTTCTTTTTTACTTTAGGCCTGACCATTATATAGATCTATTTGTCCACATGCTCCAGTGAGCATTGAAATGGATCTCACTTAATGGTTGGGTAGCTGTCCAAAAATGTTTTATCCTATTCGAATTGCCTGGTGAGACTGCCAAGGATCTCTTCCTAAACTGTGACAGAGGAAAGATTACGATACTTAATAATGTGTTCATTTGCGCTCCTTTACACGGTGATCATCTTTGCATTAATTATGCTCACAATCAGCTATGGTACTGGCCATACTGTATGCCCTTGTAATTTCATCCTCCTATTACTGAAAAATATCTTAGATTAAGTGCACCGGATGAAGATTTCAGCAAAGAGAATTTTGTCTAAGGATCATCCGTCAAATCTGAAGTGGAAAAATATCACTGGAACTTAATAAAAGATTACTGATTAATCATTAAGAACTATGATCATGACACTGATAATTGAACAAATGAGTAGTGAATTGGATCGGTAAGTTTCCATTCAAAAACCATACACTACCGTTTCCGGGTTGTCTGACTTGTCGTTGTGTTTTCAGATTTGTTAATGTGTTTTCAGATTTGTTAATGTGTTTTGGGATTTGTTAATGTGTTTTGGGATTTGTTCATATGTTTTCAGATTTGTTAATTTGTTTTGGGATTTGTTAATGTGTTTTTGGATTTGTTAATTTGTTTTGGGATTTGTTAATGTGTTTTCGGATTTGTTAATTTGTTTTCGGATTTGTTAATGTGTTTTCGGATTTGTTAATGTGTTTTCGGATTTGTTAATTTGTTTTGCACTTCCCGGCCACCGTAGTAAAAGGACTGAAACATTACAGCGTAGTTTTTGAAAAAATTAATTCATAATAATATTTTTTAAAAAGAAAAAGAAAAAATAGTAGAAGAAGAAATTTTTATTTATTTATTTATTTGTTTATTTATGTTCTTCTTCTTCTTCTTCTTTTTCTTCTTCTTCTTCTTCTTCTTCTTCTTTTTCTTCTTCTTCTTCTTCTTCTTCTTCTTATTATTATTATTATTAGTAGTAGTAGTAGTATTGCTATTATTAATAAATTAAAACAAAATAATAAATATTTGTAATATTAATAAAACAAAAAATAATAATGGCAACAACAACAACAACAGAAAAAAAAATAATAATTTCAATAATAATACTAATAATTGTAATAATAATAATAATAATAATAATAATAATAATAATAATAATAACAATAATAATAATAACAATTTGTAGTAGTGTTTAAATACTTTATGTATTAATTTTATGAAATAATTTATATTTGTTGTCACATGACCTCATCACTCATTGTTTTTCCTGTACTCACATGCTCCCTCATGTTCTATATATTAATTATTACCTTTTTTATTATCATGATTTAGAACACTCATCAGGTAGATGAAAATACATTGTAATCACTCTCTGCTAGCATTACATGGTGTAACTGCGTTCTTTCCATCATCACTGGCTGTCCACCAGGCTCTAATGTGCACACAGATGGATTGTTGCTGAGAGTTGATCACTGGTGGGAGTTGTGGGGATGTTTCCTTTGGACACACTGATTAGTGTTGCTGTTGAACAGGTGTTGGTGTGGGAAGCAGACTGTAATGGGCCCACAGAGGTCATAAAAATCGTTAGAGAATTGGCCGCTATGAGTCGGTCTGGATGTCTGTCTGGATGCCTCGGTGTGTTGGAGGATGAGACATGATTGGCAGGAGGAGCTGTGTGCTTAACGTCCTCTATTTTCTTACTGCGGCATTAACTTCACTCCTTCATTCTGTCTGGAACATTCGCATTTGTTTATGTAAAGGACATTTAATCAAAGACAGGAAATACTGTACGTACTGTAGTTACTGAATATCATAGTAATGTTAACATCTTAAATCTCTCGAATTAGTCTGAATTTTTTTTTGCGCTTGTGCTTATGGTTTCTATAGTAACAGCTAATTCACAGGAACTTGTATGATGGGCATGACAAACAATTTAAACCTAATTATAAACAAATGTTATAATATAATAATAATATCGTCGCTGTCAGGCGGAATCCTCGTATCTCCAAAACCGTTACTTTTCAGGAAATTAAAAAAAACGCCGTACCTTATTTGCAGTGCACAGGGTTTAGTCTGCGTTGCAGTGGATTGTCTTGCGCTAAATTCCTGTCCTCAGAGGAGCACCAGAACTAGCGGGGGTCAAGATTTTTTTTTCTTTGAGCCCAGTGTTTTGAAGACATTTACCTCAGAAGACGTGTTGATTCGTTGCGACTCTTATTAAGGAGAAATATGCCGCGAAGCTCTCCCGTGGAGTGAGGAAGACGTGGACAGTTGAAGTGTCCAATGGAGTTATGAGATTTGCGCTCAAGCTATTTTCAAGACTTTAGATTGGTTAATAACTTGTAAAAATAACAGACCCACGTGGGGACTGACCAATAGCATCGATATGTGAAAAAATATGAAATTGACAAAATTTGGACATACGAGGTTTCCGCCCGACAGCGACGATATATAATATAATTTTAAATGTAATAGTAAAATAATGTATATAAAAATATAATATAGTATAATTATAATATAATAATAATATAATATATTACCATAAACAGGAAGGAGTCTCCAGTTTCAGACTGTATAACTTTTAGAGCGTTTCTCAGTAACAAAAAAAAAACACTGAGGAGGAAACAACTATGTAATAACAGGAAGTCATCTTTGTTGTGGATGTTCTACAACATTAAATGTAACTATTGGTTATTCTGTAATAAATTAAAGGAGGAATTAGGGCGGGGTATGATGATAAACAAACATTTCTCTTCTTCTTCTTCTTCTTCTTCTTATTATTATTATTATTTTTATGACGACTTTGGGATAGTTTCATGGTCCTTCCGCTCCATCTGTGATTAGTTCTCACTATAATGTATTTAATTTCCTTCTTTAATTTGCTCTTTCGCATGCTATCGTAGTTCATCTGCCTCAGAATGCCTTTTAATATGCAAACTGAAGTGCCACATTATCTTCGACTGTCTTTGAAACATTGGAGAAACATGACATCGCACTTGTTATTCATTTATTAACCAGCAAGGTTAGAGCGACGCTTCGCTTAAAGTCAGATATTCCTCCTTGTATTATGAGATGAAACACCTTGATATTGAGCACAAGAATTAACACACCATCTGGAGGGCGGCGTCCTTTGCAGCACGGCTGGGGCTTCGCCGTCTGACTTGTTGACTAATACTTCTGCATAGAAAAAGATAGAAAAAAAAACGGAACCAGAGAGATGTGAAGGACATGCAGGAGGCACGTGAGGAGGAAGAGGAGGAGGAGTAGGAGAAGGAGGAGGAGATGGTGTCGGTACCTTCGGATATGATAAGCACCGGCAACACGTGCGGTAAATAAATTCATCACCCAGCAAGGATGTCTTGTTCTGACACTAATTTTAGGACCAGAGCAGTGGGTAATGAACATATTCTATGACAAATGAAGAAGGCTTACATCTGAAGCAGTTGTTGGGGCCTATTTGCATTCTCTAGATCACCTCGACAACACCTGGTGTCTGGGGAGACGAGGAAGAAATGTCTCCAGCATTCCATCTGACGCTCTTCATGACAGTGCTGTCAGGTTCCTCGTCTTCTGATCAAACGACCCTTGTCGTTTCATACCGGAGTCTGGTGTAATTATGGCAGTTTAGGCAATAGATTTAACATGAGAATAAACCCACATGTAGGTCTTTTGCTGGAACTTACACCGTCAAAACCTTGGATGTCTTCATGGGTCAGTTTAAGGTTGAGATCTATTGTTCTTTTTTTTTTATTATTCACTTATTGTGGCTGTCTGCACCATGATGAATAGCTAAGCTTGTAAAGTGCATGGTATACAGCTGAGGAGCAAAACTTATAAGAAACCTTTTTTTTTTCTTCTTCTTCTTTTTCCTTCACATTAATCAATATTCCTCTCCTTCAGGCAGAGCTTAACAGCACTTCATGAAAGTCTTACCGATGCGCTCGCAAATAGAAATGTCACTCTCACAGGCAGGTGTTTTTTGTCACATGTTAACATTTTTATCACTGACGCCATCTTGACAGTTTCCCGTGGCCATGCTCTGATAATGGTTATTAACACAAAAACACACACACACACACAAAAATCCATATTGCGCAACTCGTTGTTTGTCAGTTTGACAGTCCTAGGCATTAACGATGGAGTCAGCCCGCGGGATGAGAAGCAATTACTCCAAGAGTCTCAATTAACCAGCTCCAGAAAACTGTTGTCATTATTATTATTATAGAGTCTTATCAAACATTTCCAGGACTCTCTCTTTCTCTCTGTAGAATAAAACCCATGTGTGTTTTGAGCAAGGATTCCATTAGCATCCCAGAGTCTATCCAAGGAAATTTATTTTGCTGTAATTTATTATTGTGTGTTAGAAACCCATTTATTTGAAGCTTAATGCTATTTCTAGCACTAAAATAGTGTTTCCTGCAATATGAACGAGTAGATGACGTCTTCTCAAAATATCAAACGACGGTGACGTATCTGTCTCTGGAAAAGCGCAAGGCGAGAATAAACACGATTTTAATAAAAAAATCTAGTCTTAGATCGTCACATCGTCTAACGTCACACTCTGGCTTACAAACATGGCCGTCCTGGACTCACAATCCCAGAAACCTAGTATGTTCTGTTTAAGAGCAACTTTCAGTTTATTATACTGTATGTAAATTACACGTTCAGTTCTCTCACGTCCGTGATGTTCCCGAGTCTTTATGCTCCTGTGAATCGACTGACCAGTCGATACGATTGTGTCAAAGAGCTACACTGCATTCTGGAACTTTGAGTCCATTGTTTGCACCAACCACTCACTCTCTCTCACTCATTTTCTACCGCTTATCCGAACTACCTCGGGTCACGGGGAGCCTGTGCCTATCTCAGGCGTCATCGGGCATCAAGGCAGGATACACTATGGACAGAGTGCCAACCCATCGCAGGGCACACACACACACTTCAAGTGAGTGAAGTGTCCTTCACTCACGCAATCACACACTACGGACAATTTTCCAGAGATGCCAATCAACCTTCCATGCATGTCTTTGGACCGGGGGAGGAAACTGGAGTACCCAGAGGAAACCCCCGAGGCACGGGGAGAACATGCAAACTCCACACACACAAGGCGGAGGCGGGAATCGAACCCACAACCCTGGAGGTGTGAGGCGAAAGTGCTAACCATTAAGCCACCGTGCCTCCCCTTTGCACCAACTAACCGTTAAAAAAATGCTAAATGCTTGTTTTAGCAGCTAACAGTGAAACCAGTTCTTTATAGCAATCATGAAAATACAGCAGTGATAACATCTAACGGAGGTGCAGTGCTAATTGACTCGGTATTAAGTGTTAATTAAGTCTTTAACACAAGAGAAGGATTAATGCGAGAGTTAACAAGTACTGTATGGAAGAAGAAGAAGAAGAAGAAGAAGAAGAAGAAGAACAACAACAACAAGAGCAAGAAGAACATTTAGAAGAACATTGCTGAAAAGAAAAAGAACTTTTTCAGTTAAAAAAAAGAAAAAGAAAAGAAAGAAGAAGACGACGAAGAATAAATAAACATCAGCGAGAAGAAGAACATGGACAAGAACACCATCAATAAAAAGAAGAAAAACTTTTACAATTAAAAAACTAAGAAGAAGAAGAAGAAGAAGAAGAAGAAGAAGAAGAAGAAGAAGAAGAAGAAGAAGGAAAAAGAAGAGCAAGAAGAAGAACATGGACAATAACAGCATTAATGAAAAGAAGAACTTCTACAATTAAGAAAAAACTACAAAGAGGAAGAAGGAGAAATTAAAGAACTTCACAGCAAAAAAAATAAATTAACTGGAAGAAGAAGAAGAAGAAGAAGAAGAAGAAGAAGAAGAAGAACAACAACAACAACAACAACAACAAACAAAGAAGAAATGTTAAGAAAAACTCTTGCAGAGATTTAAACATAAATGTGTAAGAATTCAGGGCAGGAAACGTGATCTAGCTTTGAAAAACACCTAAACAAAAAGGTTCGGTAAATGAACTGTGATATTGTCCAACTACAGATTAGATGAAAAAGATAATAAGCAGGTTGATGAACTCAGAAGCATCTACATTTACACAAATTGAAAGAGTTTCTCTCAAAATCCAGGACACAAATTCTTTCCTTCTGAGTTTTTATCTTTGTTTTCCACACAATGGACTGCAAATTGAAGAAGGATGTAATGCAAAGCAGTATGTAGGAGGCGTGTGCTTGTTTTAGCAAACTGGGTTGTAAAAATTGCACCATGAGTGGGTGACACAAAGGTTTTGTGTGTGTGTGTGTGTGTGTGGTGTGTGTCTACTCTGCTTCAATTCCAGATTTGTGTTAAAACAACAACCAAAAAATAGTGATGTGAGATATAGTGAGATAGTGAGATAGTGATGCACAGATTTTATAATATTTACATATTTATATGCCTATGTACTGTATCTATTAAGCTTATTCTGAATTTACAAGGAGGGGGGCACGGTGGCTTAGTGGTTAGCACGTTCGCCTCACACCTCCAGGGTTGGGGGTTCGATTCCCGCCTCTGCATTGTGTGTGTGGAGTTTGCATGTTCTCCCCGTGCCTCGGGGGTTTCCTCCGGGTACTCCGGTTTCCTCCCCCGGCCCAGAGACATGCATGGTAGGTTGATTGGCATCTCTGGAAAATTGTCCATAGTGTGTGATTGCGTGAGTGAATGAGAGTGTGTGTGTGCCCTGCGATGGGTTGGCACTCCGTCCAGGGTGTATCCTGCCTTGATGCCCGATGACGCCTGAGATAGGCACAGGCTACCCGAGGTAGTTCGGATAAGCGGTAGAAAATGAGTGAGTGAGTGAGTGAATTTACAAGGACACAAATATTCAACTTTCGGATGTTTAGGGACATGTTCAAGAAGGGTGAAATGACAATTCTGACTTCAACTACGCAAATTCCTCGATTTTCTACTCCAATCTCCAATCTGCTGCACTTCATTCAACCTCAAAGTTACACTAAATGACTCAAAGTGTATGGACATGTGATCATCACACTCACCACAGTCATCACATCCATACGTGATTCTTCTCCAAATGGTTCCTACCATGTATGAAGCACCCCATCTTTCCAGTTCTTTGTATGCTGTAGAGTCACAATTTCACCTTGACCTGTGGATCCCTCCATTGAAGTGTCTCTCTGCCCAAGCCCACCCATTTCTGTAGGATGATCCTTGAAGACCCCACAATTTCCTGCAGAAGGTCTGACCAACCCTGTGTAAGCACCATCAGACTGTTAGTAGACGTGTGTGATATTTTCTATCAAACTATTTCACAAAATCTAAACATTTATTGAATATAAATGAAGGATGGAGTTATATGTTATGTCATGTTGTGAAATTGAGCTTTGGTGTATATTTGAAAGTGTATGATAGCTAGAAATCCTTGGTTTTGGGACAGCGGTGGCTCAAGTGGTAAAATCTCTGGGCTGTTGATTGGAAGGTCTGGGTTTAACTGGTGGTCCCTTGAGCAAGGCCCTTAACTCTTACTGCTCCAGGGGTGCTGTATCATGTCTGACCCTGTGCTCTGTCCCTTAACCAAAAAAGTTGGGATATGTGAAGAAAGAATTTCACTGTGCTGTAATGTATATGTGACAAAATAAAGGCTTCTATTCTATTCTGTGGTGGATAAGCAGTTCGTTCGTTCAACTACCTCGCGCATTTGTCTCATAGATGAGTTTGGGGTTCGGTTCTCATCTCCGCCCTGTGTGCACATGGTTTGCATGTTCTTTCCAATGATTCAGGGGTTTTCTCCAGGTAGTCCGGACCCCTCCCCTAATCCAAAGACATGCTCTGTAGGCTGATTGGCATCTCTAAATTGTCTGGAGTGTCTGAGTTGCCTGGAAAAGGCTCCAGGCTACATGTGACCCTGTGTAGGGTAAGGACTGGAGAAAATAGATGGATGGGATAGATGGATGGAATAAGTCTTCAGTGTCTGTGATTTGTCAGAGGTAAAGCTGTTCAAATTGCCAACGGTATGAGGATTGAGTGCTTTTTGAATGTAGTAGTTTCTGGATGACTTACTTGTTTGTTTGTTTACGTCATATAAACATAATTTAAGAAAACACCCAGGACTGAAAATCCCCCAAAGTGGCCACCATTTAAATTACCCAAAAGTGCGTTCAAAGATTTTGAAAGATTGTCTCATATTGTGACGCTATCTGGAAAGTTATAATGTAATATGATTATCCCTTGGGTCAGACTCTGAATTCTAAATCTATGAAAGCTCCAATTGCATTACTTTCTTATTAGAGCCCACTTGAGGAATAGCACATTAATAATACAGGCTTTACAGAGGATCCTGTAATATTTTACTTGTCACCTCTGATCCTACATAATGATCGAAGCAAACGTGCATACCGTAGATAAAGTGCTGTATATTCCAGCCGGAGCTGGCTGTCCGTCTAATTCTCAGATGGAGCTGTTTTGAACGCTCTGCCGATTGGTTTGGCAAGACCACGCTAAAGGTCTCTCTTTGACAGTTTTTGCCTAGGGCCATCTTTCTGTCTCGGTATCTCCCCGCTCCCTGGTCGTTCTGTTCTCTCGCTTTTATTTCGGGTTCTAACAGCACTTCAGTGTCTCGCTTTTATTTTTTTTTTAAACCCAGGAAGATCAGAAAAGGGGGGACGGGTTTGGAGGGTGGTTTTTAGGACGTGACTCTTGTAAAACTGGTGCAGCAAGCAGCTTTGCGAAACATAATGTATACTGTAGAAAGAACTGCATGTACTGTACAGTATGTTGCTAATGAGGCATCGGAAAGGTTGAAGGCTTTCTATTTCCGTACAAGGGATTAAGTCTATAGGGTGCTAGAATGTTTTGATTCTATCTGAGGTAGTGTTGTGAGTGTAGTGTTGGTCCTGTAGTGTTAAATGGTTTTTAAATATATTTTCATGTCATTTATATTCTGAATAAAAATATGTATTTTAATTCATCATACTGCACATAACATCTCTATTAAATTCTGATGTTTGTGTGGTCTGTTATTCATATCACAGGTTTATATCATTACGCTTTTACCATAAATGCTATATTACAGTTTTTGCTGTAACAGCTAATTCATATATGTTAAAAATTTTTTGTTGTTTTTACAGTGTAAACCATGATAGCTGGATTAAGTGTCTTCTCTAAAACTTTAAAGGTGGGGTGAATGATGTTTGAAAGCCAATGTTGACATTTGAAATCACCAAAACAAACACGCCCCTAACCCAAATGGGTCCCACCCCTGTATTGCTAGCTCCGCCCACACATACATACGTAACCCAGGCAACTAATGGAAAGAAATGTGTCTTTATCATAGCTGAAGGGAAGAACAATACAATTGCAAATAAACAAACAAGCAGAAATTACACACAAGCATAATCATGCAAAGGACGGCATATATTAGTTCTGTGAAACAAAGCAAAACCAACGTTACTCACCTATCGAGAAGGGAAAAAGCGACCTCGGCGTCCCATCGCAGGCCTTCCCGCTCCTTCAGTTCTCTCCAGTGCTGGAAAGCTGATCCTATATTAACACGGGTCCTACTTCTTGCCTTATCGTAAACCTTTTTTCACTCTTCGTTTTTTATCCGCCATGTCAATGTTTCAACCGCTTTCGGCTAATGTCACACATGCGCACTGAACACTCTCTCCGCCGCATATTGACAAGACACGCCCCTTTCTGCTCACTGGCTACAGTACGTTTGTTTTGTTTGTCGATCCGACTCAGTTTCTCAAACATCGTACACCCCACCTTTAAGTAGTCTGTTGTCTTGGTTACTTGTGAGGTAAAACTCACATTTTTAGTCAGCATGCTTAACCATTTAGAAATGTCTTAGTGTGGTGATGGTGCTGATGGTGTTTTAACTACAGAGGGAAGAAAGACACAAGAGGAAATAAAGGCATTCCACTGGAATAGTTACAGAGCAATAAAACACTTCAGGATGTGACGTGACGGGAAATAATCAACAATCAGGCTGTTAACAGAAACTTTGACTCATATCAAGCCACATCACACCATCTTGACAGTGATAATTTTTTCCTTTTTTCAGCATGCGCTTTCATGTTTTATTTCTTACTTCTACAGTACCATTGCAAGCTCTCTAACCTGTACAATAATTATTTCCTATCTGCAAATAATTCATATTCATATCACAGAAATTCAAAAGAATATTTAGGAGCAGTGTGTGTGTGTGTGTGTGTGTTCGTGTGTGTGTCAGATTAGACCGATTGCCCTATTAGCAGGTTTTTCTTGTGGTTCATACCCTGAGAAATCAGAACAGTTAAATGAAGCAGAGGGTCCTGAGGACCTGCACAATCAGGCAGAGCAAATGAGGCACCCAGTGAAGGAAAAGGGTAAAAAAAAAAAAATTACACTTGCTGAAAAAGCGCTGACGCAGGAAAACACAAAGAAACCTTTTCCCCCCTGAAATTAACAGAGTTTTAGAGCTCAGTGATGCCCATCTAACTGCAACTAAATTTGACGGAACTTAATGTGTCCTGGTGGAAAATGTAATTTCATGTAGTACAGATATAAGCATTCGGAGTTGAAGCCCAATTAACTGGGCTGATTGATACACCAGTGTGTTTAACAGAATTGATTACTTGAAACAAAAAATTGATTATGTGATATAAACAGAAATGGATAGCAAGGTCCTTTAGAAGGTAGAGGAGCACTGTTACAAGCATCAGTCCTTCCCTTAGCCTGGATTTCAGTGTGATTTCTTTTCCCTTGTACCTGAAAAGTATTCAGCAATTTGTGTTAAGTGACACTCCATGCATGCTTCGTGTAATGAAGCCCAGAAAACCAAAAAAAGAAGTGACCACAGTATATGTGGAATGAAATTACTTGCTTGATGAAGCAAGCTGTTTGAAGCAGGTTGGTAGGTAAATCAACCAGTCTTTTTTGTATCGGTGACCGTGAGAGACCGTGATCCGGATTCAATCCACATGTTATACATCAGGAAGATGTGTAGGTTTGGTTCATTTATGACTAAATGAAATGGAAGTAATCCATTATGACAATGTAGTTTTTTTTTTTATTACACTAGCCTCCTTGTGGTCCAGCGGAAGGATCCCGTGCTCTCATTGCCGTTGCCTGGTTTCAATTACTGGTCAGAAAGCTCACCCAGTCACTGAAGAACTAAATCTCAGTGCCGGTCCAAAGCCTGGATTAAATGGGAGGGTTGTGTCAGGAAGGGAATCCGGCATAAAACCTGCGCCAAATCAGATATGCGGACCACGTGATTCGCTGTGGTTACCCCGAACAGGAAGCAGTCAAAATAACAACAACAACAAAGTAATAACAATAGTATATGTATGTCATATAATACAGTTAGGGTTTTGATTCCCGACTCCACCTGTTGTACATGGAGTTTGTATATTCTCCTGTTAGGTTCCTCTGGGTACTCTGGTTTCCTCCTTAGTTCAAACATCTCTAAATTGTCTGGAGTGTCTGAATTGCCTGGAATAGGTTCCAGGTTCCGTGTGACCCTGTGTTAGATAAGGTTTAGAGAAAAGAGATGGATGGATAGACGGATGGAAGGATGGACGGATGGATGGATGCATAAACAGATAGATGGATGCATGGATGGATGGAAGCTAACTTTGTGCTGTTTGACTGTACCCTGCAGTGGGTTAGTATAATTGACATAAGTGTATCATAATATATGAATATAGTTTGGTAGCAGAACAGCATGAGAATTTTAAATGATTATAAATGTGATCAGATATTATTAAATGTCAGTTGTTGTTCACTATAAATAACAGGTTTCTTTTATAATTTAAGATGAAATAACATTACGTTCCTTAAAACCTTTTCTATCCTTAATCAGGGCCATGTCTCAGCAATTTTAGAGATGTTTTTTCTCTTTCTTTTTCTTTTTGAGTGACATTGTTGCTTTTGAAACAGGAATTGATAAAATTGTTTACTGTATATTGCTATAAGTTTGTGTTATTTATGAATGAGAAATGACTTCTTTTTCTCCTAGAAACCCTGTGTGGAGTTTTTTTTTGTTTCTGGGGTTTAGTGTTAGAAAAAAAAAATCCGCCACTAGAGATGATGCTGACTTCTGGTAATGAATCGAGGTATAAATATGTTGAGCATTAAGCAAATTTACGTTGATGGCAGTAGTGGCACTGTGTTCCATCTCAGTCAATTAACCAGTATGACATAGTAAGCATTTCTTTTCGTTCACACGGGACTAATTTATTTGTAATTTCAGTTCTGACCCTAGACGTTCATGGCTGCTAAGAGTTTGCAAAAATAGAGGGGAGATGTGTATTGATGTGTTTTTATTAGCACGACTATGGGGAATTGTTGCTGACCGACCATTCACAGCAATTCCTAGCTGAGTCTTTAATCTGTTATACGTCTTCCTGTTTTTTTTTTAAACCTCTGCCTTCTAGAGGTCTAATTCTCTAGAATTCCATAGCTGAGTGCCATTTTCTTAAAGGTAGATTAATTTTGTCAATATATAATGAGGGTCTTGAAGTCAACTCAACAGGAAATGAGCGTGTCAAGGCTGATTTTTCAGCAGTGGCCAAAAAACTCATCTCCAATTTCTCATAATTTTCTCCCTCGACACATAGCAGCCATGTATATGGCCATCTTCAATTTAAATTCAATTCGAAGCATTCAGCATGACTGAAGAAAAGCTTTTTGGAAAATGTGATTAAATAATCATACTTTCCTTAAAACCTTAAATATCCGTAACCTTGAAAGTTGATTTATGAGAGCTATGTCTCATACATGACAGCCATTTTAAGGGATTTTTTTCTAGACGCCTATCCTAAAATGTCTTAAAGGCCTCATGCTGTAAATGTTGTACTATTTATAACTACTGTTTAAATGTACACGTTCAGTATAAGTCACTCATCGTCTTAGCGTACAGTACGTCCGGTGAAAAAACGAAGCGATGTCCAGTTAGCTTTGATATTTTTCCTCTTAATCCGAGTACGTAAATTAAACGACGTCGCTCAAATATTGGAACTTGTTTGCAGTTTATTACAAGCTTTATGTTTAGTTTTGTAATCAATGATAAGTTAGTTTATATCTGGTTAGTTTCATTGATATCTGGTTAGTTTAATTTTAGTTTCCATTATAGCTAAAGTTATATTTTTGTTGCTAGCTTTGAAAATTCTGCATTTATTTCTGAGAAAATTTCCATAAACAAAATTTGGATGACACCTTTGTTACCCTATTGTGTTCACCTGTTCTGTGTTGAGACCTTTATTAGTTGGTCTGTTTATAACCTGTCGTGTCTTAATACCTTTACAAAACTTGCAGATTGTTTTATGATTTTTGACCCTCATGTTTCTTTATCTACATTATTATCTTAAAATGATCTGGGTTGGACTCAGGCCTGTTTTATTCATTTACAGTTACATTTACTGTACATTCTTATCCAGAAATGACGTACAAAAGTGCTTTGAAATCTCTATCAATGAATACGTTAACACTGGTATATGTTTTTTTAATACACATGAAACCCATCCATCCATCCATTTTCTACCGCTTATCCGGGGCCGGGTAGTGGGGGCAGCAGTCTAAGCAGGGACACCCAGACTTCCCTCTCTCCAGACACTTCCTCCAGCTCTTCCGGGGGAAGGTCAGATTTCCCAGGCCAGCCGAGAGACATAGTCCCTCCAGCATTTCCTAGGTCTTCCCCGGGGCCTCCTCCCGGTTGGACATGCCCGGAACACCTCCCCAGGGAGGCGTCCAGGAGGCACCCGAAACAGAAGCCCGAGCCACCTCAGCTGACTCCTCTCGATGTGGAGGAGCAGCGGCTATACTCTGAGCTCCTCCCGAGTGACCGAGCTCCTCACCCTAAGGGAGCGCCCAGCCTGTATCCGGGATCTTGTCCTTTCAGTCATGACCCAAAGCTCACATGACCCAAGGATACACATGAAACAAACAGGTAAAATAAGTGCTAGTTTAGGAAGTGTTTAGTATTTAGGGAAGAAGTAGGTCTTCACCTGTTGTTTGAAGATAGCCATCTAGGGGAAGTTCATTCCACCACTTTGGCGCTAGAACAGAAACGAGTCATGATGTATACCTACCTCTTACACTGTGAGATGGTGGGATTTGAGTTGAGCAGTTACGGATTATTCTGATGTTGGTGTTGGTTGCATATATTTTGCTCCACCCATGGACCTTGACAACAGCAGGATTTCCCAAAAATAAGGCTGACATTAAGTTTCATTTATGAAGCGTGAGAAAATATTCATAAAATCCCACCATTATCTGTATAGTTAAAATGACAAGCTTGACATTGTTTTGTATTTGTGGTTGATATCAGATAGTGAAGATATTTAAAATTGGACATATGTTTAACATATGATAACTACAGTGTTGTAATGTAACGGAGTACAAATACTTTGTTACTGTACTTCAGTAGAAATTTCACGTATCTGTACTTTACTTCGCTATTTATATTTATGTCAACTTTCACTTTTACTCCACTACATTTCCTAGATAAAATGTATAATTTTACTCCGATATATTTCCACTAAGCATCTTCATTACTCGTTACTACAAAATAAAATCAGAAGAAATGTGTGCGACTGCAATAAGGGAGCTTTGGCGAATCACTGCTCCTAGATTGCATTACGCTCCGCACACTCTATTTCAGCGTAATGTTGCCAAAGGAGGAGGAAGCACAACTGAAACTGCCATGGAAGCACCTACTGGAGGACCTCCCGTTATCGTAGACGACCACCCCGACGATAGTGGTGAACTCAGTGAACAAAGTGAAGCAGATAACGTTATACACCCCTGGCCGGGTGCCTCTTATGCCTACCTGAAATCACTGAAATTTTACTTTTTACTTTTAATTCAAATACTTAGGTACATTAAAGGGGGCACGGTGGCTTAGTGGTTAGTACGTTTGCCTCACACCTCCAGGGTTGGGGGTTCGATTCCCGCCTCCGCCTTGTGTGTGTGGAGTTTGCATGTTCTCGGGGGTTTCCTCCGGGTACTCCGGTTTCCTCCCCCGGTCCAAAGACATGCATGGTAGGTTGATTGGCATCTCTGAAAATTGTCCGTAGTGTGTGAGTGCGTGAGTGAATGAGAGTGTGTGTGCCCTGCGATGGGTTGGCACTCCGTCCAGGGTGTATCCTGCCTTGATGCCCGATGACACCTGAGGTAGTTCGGATAAGCGGTAGAAAATAAATGAATGAATGAAGTACATTAAATATCAGAAAATGACTTTTGATACTTAAGTACAGTATATATCAGATACTTTAAGACCTTTACTTGAGTAATATTCTAAAAGGTAACTTTCAATTCTACCAAAGTCTTTTTCTAGTACGATACTTGTACTTTTACTCAAGTATTGCTTTCTAGTACTTTATACAACACTGGATAACTACCATTTAACATAAATCTTTTGTCACATTGATTGGTTTAAAAATAAGTACCTTTATAAATGTTTTTAGGAAAAAGTTTGGTAGTAGTAATAATGGAAAATGTAAAAGTCCCTGAATTCAGTGTGTAATAGAAATAGTAGTAATGCAAGATCCTGGATAATCTTGTTTCTTATCATAACAGTCAATAGCCAATAAAATGTTGATGAGGAAAAGTCACTCAGAAAGTTCACAAAAACCTATATGAGATATCCAATGATATCCAATGAGTGAGCCAAAAAATGGTTAGAAGGATTTTGTTACTACTCAATTTTGTAGGTATGAAATGATATCCTTCCTTATCAATTTCATCCAATGCAAATTTGCAGACTGGATCGTGTAAATCGTACAGACAGGCTTTTTACATTCCTATAGCAGGTTACACATCATTTTGATTGAAGGTCTTTATACAGATAAAAAAGGGATCAAATGTGAGAAGGTGTCAATGAACATGAAGATCAAGCACTGCATTCAAGGAGGATATTTGGTGTAGTACGATGAGCCTTTGAATCTGCAGAGCTCGCGTCGGTGTCACTGATGGAATTCAACCAATGGGACGATAAAGCATTTTATACCACTTTATTTGTGAGTAAAGCTTAAATTCAAATAGCGACATAAAATTGGGGAATATTTAAATTAGTAGTGGCACGCTGATTGTTTTATACTGAGGGAACCATATGATAATGGAAATATGTCAGATTTTAACTGTTTTTTTTTTTTTATACTTTATGATGACTTGAATAATTGTAATGTAAGTATGGATGCTTATGAATAAAAATATCTACTAAGTTCATTACTATTCATGGAACCAAGTTACCTTTACAGAAAACAGATCTATTCTCAGATTTGGTTGTCTAGCATTCCGTACCATCCCACCACCTTAGAGGATTATCATGTATCTCATGTGGTGCACATTATTCATTGGACCCATTGAAAGTGTTAAACCTTTCCCCTCTTAATCTCAGGCCACATGGATAACCGGCTATGGCTTTATGGTTCAGATACAATTCCCATGGGAGAGATTGCGCTGCCTTTTTCTGAGGAATCCCAGTCCAATGTTCTGTCTTTTGTTGAACTCTTAGTTGTGTCATCTGGCAATTTATCGCGGGGAGATTCGGTCTGAAATGTGGAGTCTGCGTTCTTTCTTTCCCCCCTCTCGTTCTTTTTGTTCCATTAGATGAGGTGTTTGACCAGTCCTTTTATTCCAGGAGTGATTTTAAGATTATGTTCTCTTTAAAAAGTGTCTAAATTGTTGCAATTTTCTTCAGGGTTTATCTTATCTTTTAAATGAATTCATTGATTCATACATTTTCAGTAACCACTTTATCAGGGTCGGGGACAGAGTGGATCCGGAGCCTATCCTGTGGACGCGAGGTGTGAATAGGACACCAGTCCATTGGGAAGCAAGGTTTAATCTATAACCCCCTAATTTTCTGTTCACACCATCTGATATAGGGACTCATTTCCACAGCAGCTAATGATTTACAGATCCAGAGCTCAGAGGCCATGCTACATCCAATGATTTTTTTTTTGGGATGGCATGGTATCATAGATCAAAATACTAATCTGCATTCATAGTAAATATAGCTACACCATTGTATCCCGTTTGCAAATGATTTGGCAGCCTAGTGGTTAAGGTGTTGGGCTACCAATCAGAAGGTTGTGAGTTTGATTCCTGCTGCCACTGCTGGGCCCCTGAGCAAGGCCCTTAACCCTTAGTTGTATAAAAATGTAAGTCGCTCTAGATAAGGGCGTCTGCTAAATGCTGTAAATGTAAATTTGCCAATGTGATGGTAAATATATGTAGATACCGTTTTGTACCTTAGCTACGTATCTTTGTCAGATCTTTGTTGAATCCCCATTGGACTCCACTGGCAAAATCTGTTATAGTTAACATAACTTTAAGCATTTTATCATCAGTATGTAGGATTATTTGCTAATTGTGATTATTTGAAGGAAATTAAAGGAATTAAGTGCTATGCCTCCAAATAACCAGTTTGACCAATGTTTTTAGCTTGCGGAAAGTGTTAGTAACCGTTCCTTATATCATTAGAGTTGCCTTTTTCCACGTACAAAATTCAGATCATCTCCACTCATCATTGCCTGAACTTTCTTCCCAAACACATCTGAGATTAGACTGAGCTCACCAAGGTGAAAACATTACCCAAAGCTCATCTTTTAATGTTTGATTAATGCTGTATGATCTGATTTTGTTGGGCTGAATTTTTTCATGTTGTTAACACAGTTTTTCAACATTATTATTATAATAATCATTATTTAGTTTAAAACATACATGCTTGTTCATGAGAATCGTGACACTCGTTGATAATCCTTGCCATTTTGCCAGAGATGATAAAGTGTGCATTCCATTTTTATTTAAACTAACTGTGACTCGCTATGCGTGAATTACCAATTCATTCAGCTTTGCATCGTCTGGCATTGCTAACCGCACTGACGATAATAATAATAATAAACAGCAGAGGCTTTCCTTATTGAAGATGTTCCCTAGTAGACCCACTTTAGCAATCCATATCGAACGAAGTCTATAGATTTAAAGTGGAAGTGAAAGTTAATATGTTGTTCAGAGAGGGGGTGTTGTGCCAAATTGCAATTAGTCTAGATTTAATCTTTAAAGGTTTTACAGAATGTATTGGTGCAGAGAAGGCAGTGTGTTTAGAAATGTCTTTGTGCTTTCAAAGAGCAGAGCGTATTTATGATCTGAGCTAGATTGCGTAAGACTGTGAGGGTTTATAGTGAGCATGTCTTTATAACTCTTCCATTCTCCCTCTCGCTCACTACAAATCCCTCCTAACTCTGAGCAAGTCATAAATTATGAAGCCCTCTTTACTGCAGCCTACTCTTAGAATGTGGCCCTCATGAAAGAATGGTCTGTCATTTCTCTGGTTAAATTCAAGAGCATCTTTTGAACATGCAAGGGCAGGGAGCCAATGAGAAGCAAGCATCAATTTATTACTTCAGAGCAGCCTACAATATGTGTATGAGTGTGTGTGTGGGTGTGTGTGTGTGTGTGTGTGTGTGTATGTTGTGGCCCAGATTTCCTCTCACAGACGCAAAAGGAAAGATGATGGGAGCGCAACGTGAGCAGAAAAGCAATCGAGTGGTTAAGCCTCCTGTCAGACACTGGAGATTAGGATTTTTTTTTTCTCTCCTCGCTTTCACAGAAGGGGGGAAGAACATAAGCATTTGCAGTTTCGGCTTCCTGCAACCATATCCTCTCCAGCGAGTGCCGATTCGAGCAATTTCAGGGTCACAACGATAAAGAGGAGATAGATAAAGAGAATAGACGTTCGGGTCATACAACTGTAAATCCACCTGCCTGTTTGGCTTCTCGTTCACATCATTTAAGTCTCTCGACACGAGAGGAGATTTACTCCGGACAGATCAGAATCAGCAAAATTTTATTGTCTATAGCATAAGGAGACTAAAAATTATTGTTGACATGGCTTTGGCGTACTCGACCTACACAGCAGACATAAAGGTTGTATAATTAAAGTGTATTTAACAGAAAATTTTGCTATTTCAACTAAACCTAATATCTAAACATATTATCTCTATGATATGACCCTTATGAATGGAAGAATAAGTGATTTTTTGCTTCCACCTAAATGAAAAAGTGGGATACCACTACATAACATGACATAACATAACATTTCTTTTTATCCCCACTCTGAAACATCCACCACCTATGCCAAGTTACGTTTTTAACATGTTTAATTAGACACTAATTATTAGGTGTTTTTGTTTTCTTTATTTGTATTAAAACCCGTTACACCACGGAATAAGATACAACCTTGAGGGATACCTACACTTATAGTAACCCAAGCCAGTATTATTTCCTGTAGAAGCTGATGATGGATAGTTTTATGATGCATTCAAGACTATAATAAAAATTTTAATATTTGTTTATGGAATGTATGATAAAAACACATTATTTATGTAAGCATGATGTGATGTTTTTATCAATCTTGCAGGAAAGACAGATTATTATTTCAATTTCTGGGCATCGCTGAAACAATAAAATGCCATGAGCAATCAGTTGTATGGCTTACTATTTGTGTCTTTATTTCTTTCAGGGAACGCGGTGTATAATTGACGTCGGATCATATACCATTTATTAAGTTTGTTCAAAGGAAAACCTGCACAAAGTGACACTTACAAAAAACAAAAGCAACAAAAAAAAAAAAAAAGAATTAATATCCCCTGTCGCCACTTTCCCAATTGATAATGTCTGTTTAGTCGTTATTTTTCAACCCGTCCACATACTCTCCTCAATCATCATTTTCTTTATATGCACCTTTTTTCTTCTATCAGCTGGAAATTGATGCCAGCACACGTAATGGCTTCTGATGGCAGCAATTTGTCATTGTGTTGTTCAGCGAATTTGGATTGGATTGTTCGCTCGGCTTTGTCTGCCACTCTCTTTACTCTGGCAATTTCCATATACGTTGTAGTATGCTTGTTTAAACTGTTGGCTGGGCAATTTCAGGGCCAGAAGACATGACTCTTATTGATAAGCATCACTAATTCTGGTTTAGCTCTGGTTGTTAAGGAAGCCGCTGTAATGAGTATCCTTTGGTTGGCGTGATAACGTTTAACCCTAACAAGACCTGGACCTTCATCCTCTCCTCAAGGAAGCTTACAAAAACAACTCTGACGAATAAGCTAGGGATTCCAGTCTATTATGAAGTGATGATAGCTGAGCTTATGCAGTTAATGATTGAGCACGAACATTAGGGTTAAATGGGGTCCAAATTCCAGGTAGTCATACAGTCAGTTGAACTCTTGAACATATTTAATATACATATCGTCGCTGTTGGGCGGAAACCTCGTATGTCCAAATTTGGTCAATTTCATATTTTTTCACATATCGATGCTATTGGTCAGTCCCCATGTGGGTCTGTTATTTTTACAAGTTATTAATCTAAAGTCTTGAAAATAGCTTGAGCGCAAATCTCATAACTCCATTGGACACTTCAACTGTCCACCTCTTCCTCACTCCACGGGAGAGCTTCGCGGCATATTTCTCCTCAAGAAGAGTCGCAACAAATCAACACGTCTTCTGAGGTAAATGTCTTCAAAACACTGGGCTCAAAGAAAAAAAAATCTTGAGCCCCCGCTAGTTCTGGTGCTCGTCTGAGGACAGGAATTTAGCGCAAGACAATCCACTGCAACGTGGACTAAACCCTGTGCACTGCAGATAAGGTACGGCGTTTTTTTTAATTTCCTGAAAAATAACGGTTTTGGAGATATGAGGATTCCGCCTGACAGCGACGATATGTTTTAAATTTAGTTTTAGTTCAAATAAATTAAAATGCATATATAGAAATTTGGTCACCATTGTAACATTTTGGTGTTAAGTTCCCTTTACTTTCCTTTACGGTTTAATACCTGAATCTCCCCTTGTCTTTCCATTGGCTGTTCTATGTTCACATTTTTAATTCATTTGCCAATTTCTTCTTGCCAATTTATAACATATTATTAAAAAGAATATGAAATGTCTAATAACGCCTGGCAAAATCCGTATAAAAAAAAATTGGTAATGTATGTTGTTATAAGTGCAGCCGCAAAGTAAATCACAAGTTTATATGAATATAAGTAATGTCATAATGTAATAATTATATTTATAGTTTTAAAGCATTATTACAGTATTTCTATAGTAACAGTTCATTTGCATAATTCCATGGCAGACACTCAACATTATACAGCACTAGCCATAACAAGCATTTTAAAAGTAAATGTAACTAGAAATGGATAAAAAAATATAGTGTTCTGTTCATCAATATACTTACACTACCGTTCAAAAGTTTGGGATCACATGGAAATGTCCTTGTTTTCCTGGTTAGAATAATTCTGCAGTGTTCTATTAAGGGAGTAGTTCACAGCATGAGAACATAACATAAGTTCTTACCATGAAAAAAAAGAAAGTTCTTTCTTTCTGGCCTGTAAACAAACCCACAACTCCTGATGCTCCTGATCCTGATCTTTTTTTTTTTTAATTTAATACTGATTCATTTGATGTATAAAGGGAAATGTCCAAGTGGTCCAAACTTTTGAATGGCAGTGTATGTTACTACTCCCTTCATAGAACAACACAAAATGATACTAACCTGAAAAACAAGGAAACCTCCAAATGATTCCAAACTTTTGAACAGTAGTGTGTACAGTATAATCATGCTCGTATAAGAGAATGACCTGAGAATGTGCTGGAATCTTAGAACACTAACTTCACTGTGTGACAGACCATCTTGTTAGTAGTAGTAGAATGTAGTAATAAAAGTATTCCTTGTAATGCTGCTAAATGCTGCATTACATGAGCATTAATGATGCATTATAAACTGAGAACATGCCAAGAATGTGCATTGCAGTCTTTAAGACTAATCCAGCATCTAAAATCTCAAGTATTTTTGATTGTAACCGAGCCATACATCACTAATTTTGTTTTATTGTGCTTCACGACGACCTTACACAACAGCATTAATCATGTATTCCCGAGAAACAAATGCTAAACAAAGCCAATCTTTACACTACGAGTTACGTGAAATGTTAATATTGAACAAGAGCAATCCATTTCTCATAACAAATAGCTAAATAAACAGAATGCAGTTGAAAAGGTCAATTACTTCGCTGATTTCTTCGTCTGAATTTTGTATTTAAACCGAGTCAATAGCCTCAATATCGATAGCAACTGGCAGGCCTGCGTCAATGCTAAGGTTACAAAAGCAGGGACAGAAATGTCTCGCTGCTTTCAAGCACAATATGAAATGAGAATCAATGCTTTTTCCGCCTGACGGCAGAGCCAGGGTCTCGGAAGGGCCAGGCGCAAAGTGTTATGCCTCTTTATTGGCATTATATATCTGTTTTTATGCATTACCGACTGCCTATATCTGCAATATTTACATTATCCAGGACACATGCGATGGCGAGCACTCGCAAAGTGCCTGCAATCTAAAAACAATAAAGAGCAGTCTCTGTCTTTATAGCTGCCATTTGATGAAATGACTGGAGGCAGAAGATGATTTTATTGTTAGAGCTGAGGGCACTTCTTGGATCTGTCACCAAGGCTTTTTAAAGTCATTTTTATGTATACTATTTTAATACAGCTTCATGACGAACGCCGTCTTCGAGAAGCGAGCGTGTCCCTCGTTTTGATGGATCGCTTCATGCTGGTGAACTTTCCAGCATAGCAGGTGCCATGTCTCGGTCTGTCTCTGTCTCTGTGCACTCTGTGCTCTATGACAAGCCTGTGTCACATGAAAGAAAAAAAAAGTTTGAACAAAATTTTATACTCAAAGTCTTGTCATCTTATTGCATTACCCATAAGGCTTGTAACCTCCAATCCCCCTTAACTAATCATACACATAAAGGTAATATTAGTAATTCGACGTAACTTTCTTTTTTTTTTATTAGCTAATTATTTATCTCTCTTATTACTCTTTATTACTACATTTCATGTCTTTAAAATGTCACTACATTAGGTATTTTCAGTAAACACTAAATGCTATTTCACCTCTAAACAGTCACTTCTTCAACAGTGTCTATTCCCCCCGTTATAGAAACCCTAAAATGCAAATAAAAGTACTGACACTGGAGACTCCTTCCATCAATGTTGAATAAATACTCGTTAAATAACATGTTTATTAAATTAAAAGGAAAAATAAACAACAACACCTTGTGATCAAATGTGCAATAAACAAAACAAATGTTCACTAGAATTAATAAAAGAATTTTAGTACTTTAAAGAGTCAAAATCAGAAACATTTTGTATTGATTAAATGTATGGATTCAGTTCAATCAATGCATAGAATTTCCTACAGCAAATATATCACCTTAAAAAGAATCAAAATCGGTTCGTTTTGATTCAGTTGATTCAATATATTGATTCAGTTCAATCGATGCATATAAATTCCTACAGCAAGCATATCACCTTAAAAAGAATCAGAATCAGTTTATATCGATTCAGGTGATTTGATTTATTGATTCAACGTAATCAATGCATAGAGATTCCTAGAAAAATACGTATCACCTAGATATTAAAAATTTAAACAAAAAAGAAAATCTTTCACTAAGAAGAGAGGAATATAATTGTATAATTGCTCTATTGTTAAATATATCAGTTACACACTTTATCCAGTCTAGTAAATTTCTGGTAGGTTTACAGATAGCAATCTTTTGAGAATAATTATTAGTTACTTTATACAGTTTTATTGCTAATATAATGCAATAGGCTTTTAGAGCTTTGCAGCTGATGAAGAAAGAAGAGTGAATCACTCTTGCGCCTTATGCTCGACAATTAAATGATAAACATCTATGCGGTTTGCTTGGCTGACTGTCCCCTTAATAAAGATAACTGATGTTTGCGACCTAAAGAGCTAAAACCATTACACTTCCCCACATAGACAGTGGGACCACTTCGATAACAATATCTTCAGTTCCAGCTGAGCACTAGATCATGAGGGAGCTTAAGCACCCACACGATTTGGGCACAATTCCACTACAGAAAAGATGGCTGGCAGGCGTTCTCTAATGCCCCTTCTAATGGCATGGCTCTAACGAGAGGCTAAGCACTTTGGAATGAAGTCGCAGCAGAGAGACAGAAAAGGAAAAAGAGTGAATGAAAAGTGATAATGCACGCGGCGGTCGTACTCCGAGCCGGAGGATCGACGCCAGTTGTCTTGGTGACATGGACTGCAGAGATCTAACTGCCTCCATAACAACCCTATTGGGTTGGAGATATTTATGAGGTGCTGCCAAAATGCCTTTTTTTTTTCTTTCCTTTAAATTGTTTTTGGTTTTACTGGCCCACTATGTGCACTTGCATTAGGGGTAAATCGTTAAAGGTGGGGTCTCCGTTGTTTGAGAAATGCTTCAGAAAACTGCGTTGGGGCGCCAAACAAAACAAAAACAAAACAATCGTGTAGCCAATGAGCAGAAAGGGGCAGGTCTTTTCAATATGGGTGGAGAGAGTGTTCAATGCGCATGTGTGACATTAGCAGAAAGCTGTTTTAACATTGACATGGAGGATAAAAACAAAGAAAGAAAGCGAAGAAAGGCTTACGATAAGGCAAGAAGTAGGACCGTGTTAATATAGGATCAGCTTTCCAGCGCTGGAGAGAACTGAAGGAGCGGGAAGGCCTGCGATGGGACACCGAGGTCTGGTCTCGATAGGTGAGTAACGTTGGTTTTGCTTTGTTACACAGAACTAATATATGCCGTCCTTTGCATGATTATGCTTGTGTGTCATTTTTGCTTGTTTGTTTATCTGCAATCGTATTGTTCTTCCCTTCAGCTATGATAAAGACACATTTCTTTCCATTAGTTGCCTGGGTTACGTATGTATGTGTGGGTGGAGCTATCAATACAGGGGTGGGACCCATTTGGGTTAGGGGCGTGTTTGTCTTGGTGATTTCAAATGTCAACATTGGCTTTCAAACAACGGAGACCCCACCTTTAATACTAGTAAGCAAAATAGATAAGAAATCACACAGATGGAATTCTTAAATCTGATTGGTCAGAAGACGTTGATTAATTTGCTATAACAGCAGCGATGAGTAATTTTAGTTGGAAAAAGTATATTTTAAAGTTTTCGTTACACTTACACAAGTAAGGTGAATGCCCAATATGAGAAGGAGTTTTCATTGTCGGTTTAATAGCTGGAAATAAAGCTAAAACAAAGTCGGTATGGAGAAGGAACAATTGTTTACAGCTGCTATAATATACGTGATAACTTCTAAAATGTATGACAGGTCGAAAAGCACTGGAAGATCGCTGCTGTGTAAGAAGAATAAAACAGTACAGATGTTTATACTCTGCTTCATTGCAAACTGGATCATTGATTATTTTCCTATAAGAGTGTACTTACTGTATATTCCACATTCTAAGATTAATTTCTATTTGATATCCATTACATTAAGAGGTTGTAAAGCGTCTATAATAAACTCACGGATATCATTAATTAGTTAACACTCTTATACTACCTCTTGCAGGCTAGCATGAACTGCCTACTAATCAGAAAGTAGGATTTTTCCATGCTCATGACATGAAGAAGATATAACCACTCACGATGTTGATTGTCATTGATTGACTTTTTAGATTAACTTACATGACACAGACCTGTAATGGCACACTGCTGAGTTGATTTAATCAGGCATCCTACACTGGTGCACAAACTCACACAGTCATGTCTAGAATGTCTTTTTAAGCTGTAGCTTAAATTTCTCTACACCAGGCTCTTTAGTGTGTTTGTATGTTTGTTTGTTTGTTTGTTAAAACTCATTTTGTGAATGTGACACTACACTATAATTATGAGGACATTTGTTGGTTCCTACAAATTATTAATGCACACACACACACACACACACACACACACACACACAAACACAGAAAAGTCCTTGCAATGCACATTCTCTTTAGTGTATTTTGTTTGTTTGTTTGTTTGTTTTGTTTGTTTGTTAAAATGAATGTGACAAACTATAATTATAAGAAAATTTGTTTGGTCCTCAAGTTTTTAAACACACATACACATACACACACACCACCCACCCACACACACACACACACACACTCACAAATGTATTCACAATGCCACAGGCTCTTAAGAGTGTTTTGTTTGTTTGTTTTGGTTTATTAAAACACATATTGTGAATGTGACACTACACTATAATTATAAGGACATTTGTTTGGTCCTTAAAAACTTTTAAACACACACACGCACGCACGCACACACACACACACACACACACACACACACACTCACACAGTATACACAAATGTACTCACAATGCCACAGGCTCTTAAGAGTGTTTTGTTTGTTTGTTTGTTTTAGTTTATTAAAACACATATTGTGAATGTGACACTACACTATAATTATAAGGACATTTGTTTGGTCCTTAAAAACTTTTAAACACACACACACACGCACGCACACACACACACACACACACACACACACACACACACACACGCACACACACACACACACTGGGGCTGGACAGCACTGCATATACAGAAACATCTGTTCTGTAGACTAGACTGGAGTGTACTGAGCAGACTGTGCACTGCAGGAGAGAATGACTAATACCTACCAGCAGGTCTGTATATTACTCTCTCACTCCAAAACACGCACACAAACTAATTTAAAGGAGATCTGTGGAAGGTTAAATGAATTGTTTCTTGAAGATAATCTCATGCGTAAAACATTTTAATGCACTATTCCCTCTCTAACTGTGTGTGCGCTTGCATTTTACTTATGGAATTAAATTTACACAAAATGTGAACTCACAAAATGTGAGCCAAAAAAAGTGGCAGCTGTGTCCAAATGGCTTATAATTACTAGAAAAAGGATAGATAGATAGATAGATAGATAGATAGATAGATAGATAGATAGATAGATAGATAGACAGACAGACAGACAGACACAGACAAACTGATAGATAGATAGATAGATAGATAGATAGATAGATAGATAGATAGATAGATAGATAGATAGATAGATAGACACAGACAAACTGATAGATAGATAGATAGATAGATAGATAGATAGATAGATAGATAGATAGATAGATAGATAGATAGATAGACACAGACAAACTGATAGCTAGATAGATAGATAGATAGATAGATAGATAGATAGATAGATAGATAGACACAGACAGACAGACAAACTGATAGATAGATACTGTAGATAGATAGATAGATAGATAGATAGATAGATAGATAGATAGATAGACAAACTGATAGATAGATAGATAGATAGATAGATAGATAGATAGATAGATAGATAGATTCTCTTGTAAAGTTAAAAGTCACAGTTGCGAAAGTCGTCGTTCTCATTCATGGCAAAAACAAACTTAATACTTGTAAAATGTCCTGATTAAGTGAACTCTAACTGCAAGATAAAAAGGCACAACTGTGAATGAGATCTTTGGAATATTTTCATACATCGCAACAACAAGCTCCTACAACGTATGTATGACCTTTTGTACGTTTTTGTGTTACGTTCAGCTTCACATTACCTTTTTGCCTCATTCTACACTATCATCTCATTGCCTTATAACATGACTCGGGCGCTGGACAAAAGTGCTGCTGTAATGGAAACGAGCGTCCTGCTTCCCATGATTCTCTTCTGCACGATATGAACAGATAATGTTCTAAACTGATACTGATAGCAGGAATGTTATTCCTTTTTGTTTCCTTTTATTTCATTCTCTCAAATTTGTAGAAATGGGGAATGTTCTGTGAGACATCAAGACCGAAGCTGAACCAGCCTCAATTCACGTGTCTTCCATCAGGAGTCCTATGGCTATGGAGGCTCTGATTCTCGACCTTTCTATTTGTGCTATATGGTGTCACTGTTGCCCTGCGATGGGTTGGCACTCCGTCCAGGGTGTATCCTGCCTTGATGCCCGATGGTGCCTGAGATAGGCACAGGCTCCCCGTGACCCGAGGTAGTTCGGATAAGCGGTAGAAAATGAGTGAGTGAGTAAGAGGTGTCACTGTTCTGAGAGATCACGAAGCTTGTACCTGGTTTTTCAGTACAATTATAATGAACTCCTACTGTACCACACTAACAGGACAGTTTTCCTTTCTTAAGCATACAAAACCTGAAAGTGCAGCATAGCAAATGTACCGTACAGGAAAAACCTCAGCTATAAGACTACAACGACCATTTCTACCTAAACAGAATATAATTCCAACATCGAGAGGCTAAATGAACAGACAGAAAAAAGGCAAAAACATTGTGCATGCAACAAAACTGACACAAGCGTTCGGCCATTACACATTACAAACACAACCAGATTAGGTTATATAAGGTACCAGTATAAGGATGAGCAACAAAACTCACAGAACCAGAAGCAAAAAATCCCTTTTTTATCCCTATTTTTTTTTTTGCTGTGTTCCATCTTCTCTTACTCTGACCTGGTATATATATATATATATATATATATATATATATATATATATATATATATATATATAAAATTTTGTTTGTTTGTTTGTTTGTTTGTTTGTTTGTTTGTTTGTTTGTTTATTTATTTTTTATTTTAGTAGTCTCCTTGTGTCCCCTCCTTCTTTTGCTCCCTCAAGGCACAGCAAAAATCTGACAAATTGCTGTGTCACTAATTGATGACATATATTATGTGTTTAAAGAATAAAATATCTAGATGTTGTAAATTTATGCAAAGGAGAGAAATTAAACCGAACTGAATCCAAAATGTGTAAAAAAAATACCTGACTTGACTGAACCTCTCATGAATAGTAGCTTTTATCAGTTTCATTACATACATAACCATAAGCACTTTTAAACAAAAATGGTTTGCTTGCATTTTATAAAAATAGATACTGCTTTATGTGCATTTTGTAGTTATAAAGGTGTCTTTAACCCTTCTAAGTTAAAAAAAAAATTATAGCAGCTAATGGTGTCTACTCAGCATCATGCACAGCCCTGTTATTATCATGTACACTTACCCACATACGGGCACACACACACACACACACACACACACACATACACACACACACATGCACACACAGACACATGCACACAGACACACACATACACACGCACACACACACACGCACAGGCACACAGACACAGAGACACACACACATACTGTACACACGCACACACACACAGGCACACAGACACACACAGGCACAGAGACACACAAGCATGCACACACACACACACACACAGACACACACACATTCACACATGCAGACTCAGACACACGGACACAGAAAGACATACACTTACCCACATACGGGCACACACAGACACCCACACACACACAGACACAGACACACAGACATGCAGACATACACACACGCACACAGACACACACACGTGCACATATACACACATGCACACACACATAGACAGACACAGACACGCTCACATACACACATACACACACATGTGCACACACACGCACACACACACACAGACACGCAGACATACACACATGCACACCCACAAAGACACACACGCGCACGCACACACATACACAAATACATAAACAAACAATTAATTATAATTAAAGAAAGAAAGAAAGAAAGAAAGAAAGAAAGAAAGAAAGAAAGAAAGAAAAAAGAATATAATAAATAAAATAAATAAGGTAACTTACTAAGTAGGTCATTAAATAATTCTGTTTATTTAATGATGTAAATGAATTTATCAGGCAATTCTTTGCTATGTAAACTTATGTTTGATGCTTTTAAAGCAAAAAAAAAAATCTCCATGAGGAAACTCTTCGGATTCCAGCACTGAAAATGTTAAATGATTGTTCAGCTGTCAGCGAACAATGTCAGTGTAACACACGTCAGCGTAAGACATCGACTATCCGTGTAAGATAAAGTCAGTTAGATAACATATATGTCCGTCTTCATACATCAGAGGTCTTAAAACCAAGATTGGACTGAAGCAGGCAGCAAGAGTCTTTCTTTATCCCAGACCTTCTACTGATCTGAGTTCTCCTCAGTGGTTTCCTCAGCCTCCGCTCACCTACAGTAGCTCACTGAGCTTTGTTATGTATGAGGAATATATTCATGACCCAGTGTAATCATATGCTTCAAAGGGAATACATGAGGCATGTTTGAAATATGATGTCTCATGTGGAACTGATACGTGGATGCACCGGTTGATTTTGAATATGAACCCTGTGCCCGAACGTTGCCGACTTTACATCTTGGTTTTTAGGTGAGCCGCGCTGGAGTTTTCACCCCTGACCATGAAAAATGCATTCAATTATTGTGCAGGGGTGTTGCTTAAAAGCTCTCTATATTAGAAATGCATAAAATATATGAATATCTGTTCTACAGAGAAAAAAAGGGATCCTTCACTGGCAGAAATGTTCACATTCCCTTTGAAATTATTTATTTATTTATTTTTTTGAAATCCTTAACAGTGTTTGTGTATGAAAATGCAAATTTGTTATGAATATTCCCCCAAAAAATAGGCGCATTAGTCATGGATTATATAATTCAAATGAAAATGTTTTGTACTGGGTAACAATTGTAATAAAAAAAAGTTAAATAAATAGAATGCGGGTCGGGAAGTAATAACATGGCTTTTTTTTTTTTTTTTTTTTTTTTTAACAGAGAGGAAGGTGCACTGTCGGAGAAATTCTATATCTGAAAGTCAGGTCATGTTAGTTTTTTTTATTATTTTTTTTTATTGTAGCTGTTCCATTCAGAAATATCGGCATCTATAATGATTATTTAACAATAAACTTTAGCACATTTAATTTTTTTTATTTTGTAATTGATCAGTCGAAGAAACTATTTATGATTGTTCTACCTAAAATCATTCCCATTTATTCCTTTTTTTTTTATTTTTCATTCATTTTAAAGTGAAAAGAGTATTTTCTCTTTCTAAATATATATAGGCGCCAACATTATTGCAAGATATACACTTTTTTTTTAAATATATAAACAAATTATTCTTGACAAAAAAAAAAACAAAAAAAAAACAAAAACAAAAAAAAAACAATTCGGGTACCAGATTAAGTATTTCATTTTGTCTTGGTGTATTAATGCACACTCACCGGCCACTTTATTAGGTACACCTTACTAGTACCGGTGTGGTCTTCTGCTGCTGTAGCCCATCCGCCACAAGGTTTGACGTGTTGTGCGTTCAGAGATGCTCTTCTACATACCTCGGTTTTAACGAGTGGTTATTTGAGTTACTGTTGCCTTTCTATCAGCTCGAACCAGTCTGGCCATTCTCCTCTGATCTCTGGCATCAACAAGGCATTTGCGCCCACAGAACTGCCGCTCACTGGATATTTTCTCTTTTTCAGACCATTCTCTGTAAACCCTAGAGATGGTTGTGCGTGAAAATCCCAGTAGATCAGCAGTTTCTGAAATACTCAGACCAGCCCGTCTGGCACCAACAACCATGCCACGTTCAAAGTCACTTAAATCACCTTTCTTCCCCATTCTGACGCTCGGTTTGAACTGCAGCAGGTCGTCTTGACCATGTCTACATGCCTAAATGCATTGAGTTGCTGCCATGTGATTAGAAATTTGCGTTAACGAGCAGTTGGACAGGTGTACCTAATAAAGTGGCCGGTGAGTGTAAACACAATGTGTGCTTTATTTAGCCCAATCTAACAGACGAGGTGAGTGTGCACATAAGTAGAAACTAAAATATTAAGAAACTAGAATGTGGAAATACGACAGATTAACGGTAACAAATTCATGATAAGTAGCTACACACAGTACAGATGAACACAATAGAGCAGCAAAGCAATAAGAGGACAGGGCAAAGGGTATATAAACAAATGAGATTATGGATTCAACAGGAATCCATGAGTAGGAAAATACCATTAAACACAAATCTCACACCTAGCACATGGAAGCATGAGCGTACTGTCCTCCTGTACAGTCCTGACGACGGCGATGGCAAGAAAAAGAGCTTGAATGGTTTTAGAATTGACTTAAAAATCCAGTGTCGAACATCTCTTTTAAAACAAGAAGATGTTTGGTCCTCGCTGAATTGGGCCATATTTCTCTTCAGAATGCTTCAGGTGCATTTTGAAAGCAGTGTTTTGACTTTTTGTGAATAAAAATTGCATTTAAATATATAATGTCCTTGTTTGTTTGAGCTAAAATATATAAATAAATAAATAAATAGTTTCATTAAAAAAAAACTTGTTTCACATGATGTTATTCTTTTTTGAAAAAAAATATATATATTTTTATAATAAATAAATAAATAAATAAATAAATAAATAAATAAATAAAATATTTTTTTTTCTGTATAAAATAAATAAAATAAAAATATTTTATTTGATTTATTATAAAATAACTCAAATAAAATATTTTTATCTTATTTATTTCAGAATTTTTATTTTTATTTTTTTTGCTTATTTGCCATAGGGAGGGTGGTAATATTTCCGGAAATAACATCCAGAGAGCTTGGAAAGATTTTTTTTTTATATATATTGGATTACAAACGTTCATGTAAAAACGTTGGAAAGAGTACAGTATGTGATGCCAATGTAGGGATGTGAAGAGGTGTGATGCTGAGAAGCATGGTTACTGCAGCCTCCCTGATGACACAATGAGCATTGATTGATAATTAAGTCAGGCTAGTGAAGCCTTAAGCTCCTATTATGGAGTGTGTGAATACATGTCCATTAAAAGCCACTTTTAGCCTCCCTCACCAGAGACTGTGGAGTGTGTTGATAAAGTTAGTCATCATTTATACTCCATTTATAGGCTCCATTACTTTGTTTGTCTTGTACCATATGGCCTATAATCCCTCACATCTTCCTGACGTTCGTCTAGAAGTCTGACTTTGCTTTAGTCTCTCGGTTTTGTTTGTTTTGTCTCATTACACTCCGAGTGAAGCATAGAACCAAGGCTATTTCCCTCCATCTGGTCATTTTTATTTTTTTCCCCTATAATCAATTCAGTTCAGTGTTTTTTTTTTCATTTTTTTTTTTTTTTTTTTACAATAGACACTGACACAAAGCAGCTTTACAGAAATCCAAAAGTAGATTCAGATCCCTGACAGATGACTCTCTGAGACGATAAGGAAGAAATGTCAGGACTCAGAACTTCTGGGTGATGTAATTATAAAACATTTCTTTTCTGTATACTTTAAAAGCAAAACGGACAGTTTATGTGATTACAGAAGTATATACAGTATTAAGTGTGAATCCTAATGGGGCTCCCAGCATGAGGAGCAGGAAGCAGTTCAAGGCTTATTATCAGAGGTTCTCCTGAGTCCTGAGACGCTTTCCTTAGAGCCAGAGCTGGAATTTCAGTGACTTTTTCAGTGACCTAGTCAATTTTTTCTTTCTGTTTGGATGAAAACTTGGATGAAGCACGGTGGCTTAGTGGTTAGCACGTTCGCCTCACACCTCGGGGGTTTCCTCCGGGTACTTCGGTTTCCTCACCCGGTCCAGAGACATGCATGGTGGGTTGATTGGCATCTCTGGAAAAATTGTCCGTAGTGTGTGTGATTGTGTGAGTGAATGAAAGTGTGTGTGTGCCCTGTGATGGGTTGACACTCCGTCCAGGGTGCATCCTGCCTTGATGCCCGATGACGCCTGATATTTAATGACATAGATATTTCTAAATCAGCACTTGCCTACATTACCCATCAGCCACTGCAGGCCATATGACTCACATATATCACATGCTCTTGTCTCACTGAGCACTTCTACCTGTTCTACAATTCCCTAATCAGCTCTATTTAAGTTCTGGTTATTTCTCGTCTTGCCCATAGTGTGTACGTTTTAGTTTGTTCTCTCTATTCTCTTGATTCTTTTGCACCTGTAAGATAAAATAAGAGTCTGCACTCTCCAAAACCTTATTTACCCCCCAATGAATTCACCTTTAACACATGTATATAATTTTCTGTGGGTTTTTTGTTACCTTTTGTTAGACAGAAAGGTCCATTGATACTAACACTTTATTTATAAACCTGTGATCTGAACTAAAGTGAGTTACTTAATACTATTAATCATTTAATAACTGTAAGTTTCTAACTTTTTTGAGCAGGCAACAATAAAATGCGGCCTTTAGTTTGATGGACAGCCGAATCAGGATATCAGAAGCACTTCTTCCAAACCATCAACAAGGATTTATCATTTTACAGTTTGGAAATCCACTCCATAGTAAACTGCTGTAATAACAATAACGGTAGCAATAACCGCGACGACAGCAACGCTAACACCGGCTATACTCGTTTGTGAATACGTGGGATGTGGTAGCTCAGCGGTTAAGGTGTTCGACTACTGATCGGAAGATCATTGGTTGAAATCCCAGGTCCACCAAGTTGCCACTGCAGGGCCCCTGAGCAAGGCCCTTAACCCACAATTGCTCAGGTGTATAAACTGAAATAAGACAATGTAAGTCACTCTGGATAAGAGTGTCTGCTAAATGTAAATAAGTGATAAATTATCATGGGAAAATCAATGACACGTGCAAAAAAATACTAAAAAAAATAAATAAACGAATCATGACACGAAAGAATCAATCAAGCGAAAAAAGAACAATCAAATGCGGAAATAAGAGATTCCTGTGAAAGTCATGCAAATATTTATGAACCATTTAAAAAAGAAAATCACATGTGAAAATAAAAATAAATGATTTAAAAAGTGACAATAAATGAATCATTTGGAGGGAATGAGATATGAAAATAAATGAATCATTCAGAGGGAATCAAATGTAAAAAATAAGTGAATCATTTGGAGGGAATGAGATGTGAAAATAAATGAATCATTTGGAGGAAATCAGATTTGAAAATAAATGAATCATTTGGAAGAAATCAGATGTGAAATGAAATAAAAAAAATATTTGGAGGAAATCCAGATGTGAAAATCAATGAATCATTTGGAAGAAATCAGATGTGAAAATAAATGAATCATTTGGAGGTAATCAGATATGAAAATAAATGAATCATTTGGAAGAAATCAGATGTGAAATTAAATAAAAAAAAATATTTGGAGGAAATCCAGATATAAAAATAAATGAATCATTTGGAGGGAATCAGATGTGAAAATAAATGGCCTATTGATTATTGATTAAAAACCTGTGATCTGAACTAAAACATTTAATAACTGCACATTTCTAGCAGTTTGTTTGAGCAGGCAACATCGAAATGCAGCCTCTTGTCAAGTCAAGTCAAGTCAAGAAGCTTTTACTGTCATTTCAACCATATATAGCTGTTGCAGTACACAGTGAAAAGTGACAACATTTCTCCAGGACCATAGTGCCACACAAAACAAAGCCAGAGCTAAAAATTTAGTAAGTAGTCTTAGCGACCAAATGTGCAACTGTGCAACCTGGTGCAAACAGTGCAGGACGAGACAAACAAGACAGACAAGACAGTGCGGGACAAAAGACACTCTCCCTCTCTCACTCATTTTCTACCGCTTATCCGATCTACCTCGGGTCACGGGGTGCCTATCTCAGGCTATCTCACTCGTCATCGGGCATCAAGGCAGGATACACCCTGGACGGAGTGCCAACCCATCGCAGGGCACACACACACACACTGTCATTCACTCACGCAATCACACACTACGGACAATTTTCCAGAGATGCCAATCAACCTACCATGCATGTCTTTGGACCGGGGGAGGAAACCGGAGTACCCGGAGGAAACCCCCAAGGCACGGGGAGAACATGCAAACTCCACACACACAAGGCGGAGGCAGGAATCGAACCCCCAACCCTGGAGGTGTGAGGCGAATGTGCTAACCACTAAGCCACCGTACAAAAGACAGTGCAAACTAAAAATTACAAGACAATACACAAAAGCCAATACACAATAAACAGAAACAGCACCAACCAGCATAAATACCGTATGTTCAGACAATATTACGTGTGCAGAAATACTGGAATGAACACAGTGTTATAGCAGCAGTTACCTGAGATATTGTACAGAGTTGTGTGCAAAACAGCAAGCAATCAACTGAAATGTCAGACAGAATGTACAAATAGCAAAAAGTGTGCAAAAAAAAATAGCGTGTAAACAGACTGATGGTACCGGTGTGGTCTTCTGTTGCTGTAATCCATCCGCCTCAAGGTTCGATGTGTTGTGCATTCAGAGATGGTCTTCTGCATACCTCGGTTGTAACGAGTGGTTATTTGAGTGACTGTTGCCTTTCTATCAGCTCGAACCAGTCTGGCCATTCTCCTCTGACCTCTGGCATCAACAAGGCATTTGCACCCACAGAACTGTCGCTCACTGGATATTTTCTCTTTTTCGGACCATTCTCTGTAAACCCTAGAGATGGTTGTGCGTGAAAATCCCAGTAGATCAGCAGTTTCTGAAATACTCAGACCAGCCCGTCTGGCACCAACAACCATGCCACATCGTCTTGACCATGTCTACATGCCTAAATGCATTGAGTTGCTGCCATGTGATTGGCTGATTAGAAATTTGCGTTAACGAGCAGTTGGACAGGTGTACCTAATAAAGTGGCCGGTGAGTGTATATTGGAAGTGTGTGTATTTAGTATAAGTCTGTGCAGTCCATACAGTTGACGTGCGTGTGTGTGTTGTGCTTAGTACAGTACAGTTATTAAGAAGTCTGAAGGCTTGTGGGAAGAAACTGTTACACAGTCTGGTCATCAGGGCCCGAATGCTTCGGTACCTTTTTCCAGACAGCAGGAGGGTGAAGAGTGTGTGTGAGGGGTGTGTGGGGTCATCCACAATGCTGTTGGCTTTAGTTTGATGGACAGCCGAATCAGGATATCAGAAGCACTTCTTCCAAACCATAAACCAGGATTTATCATTTATCATTTTGGAAATCCACTCCATAGTAAACTGCTGTAATAACAATAACGGTAGCAATAACCGCGACGACAGCAACGCTAACACCGGCTATACTCGTCGGTATTATATTTTCGTCAGATTATCATTTTCCCGTGCATGCTACTGCTTTCGGTGCCGCTCTGGAGGAGTTCCCACGTGCTTCCTCCTGATCTGAGCCCTGCCTCATTCTGTCAAAACAGGTGTCTTGTCTTTCTGTCATCCGTGCTGAGGCTTACACGCTTTCCTCTTTCCTCTTTACCCCCTGGAGTTTTCTTCTTCCCAAGCCTGAAATATTCATCCCTAAATCTCAGCGTTCATCTTCTGATAATTCTTTTTAACCTCAGAACACAGATCTCTCACACAAACACACACACACACACACATACACGCAAACATATACCCCACCCTTCTGAACTGTTGTCAGCTTCCTTTTTACGAGGAAAGAACATCTATTTTAGGCGCTGCACCAAAGACCAGCCACCCACACACTGCTAGAGAGAGGGAAAGAAAGAAAGAATGAAAGAGAGAAAAAGAGAGAGAGAGAGAGAAAGACTTAGAGAACAAGATTGGCACATCTCATCCTGTGGAGCAAAGATGATTTTGGTGGATTGTTGGGGGGGGGTAAGAAGAAGAAGAAGAGTTGGAGGTTGTAAGCGAACAGTTCATCAAAAAGCAACGGCTGCAACAGTTTATCTAACACACACCATATACACGGGCAGATCTGTTGCAGATACATCATCCTGAGTTATGAGGCAGGCAGTGAATCCTGAAACTCCGGCAAAACGGAAAAGAGAAAAGAAATGGAATTGCCCTGACTTTGCATCAACTATTCCCCTCGGATGGAGGTGGATATATGCTGGCGGGGGATTCAATGCCGCAGAGAACAGAGAATTTGAGAACGTGTGTACTGTATATATATGAGTGTGTGTGTGTTTGTGTGTGTGTGTGTATGAGTCTGTGTGTGTGTATGTGTGTGTGTTGCCTTTATCTCCTATATCACACTGTGACCAGTGGGAAAATGGCTCTAACATGCCGGACTGTAGCAGACAGATTTAGTGATTTGCAGCAGCAGAGAGTGCAGCAGCCTCCATACAGCAGCCTGCACTAAAACCCTGACATGATTACAGTCATTATAAACCCCTCTTTATCCCAATTTTATCGCGAGTGCTTTCACTATACGATGCCATTTTTCACATTTACATTTTACATTAATTCACACGACACATTCCTGAATCCTGGCAGATAACGACGCAAACAAGTACGACTGCATTCGTACAGATAACGTCCAAACAGATAAAATAGATTCGAATTGGAAGCTAAATACTATATATATATATATATATATATATATATATATATATATATATATATATATATATATATATATTTTTTTTTTTTTTTTTTACTTAGAAAGCTTCACAGTGCGGAGATCAACTGAACTAAGGTGCAAGAAAGAAAGAGTCAGGAAAAAAGGCAGATGTGTCAAATATCAGCTACATTTATCAACACACATTTACAGCATTGCTTTTTTTTTATCTTTTTTTTTTTTTCAAGCTGTCAGGCTTTGAATTAAGATAGTAGCTTATTGGTTTCTATTTTGGGAAATAAAACCAAATAAATCTGCTAGAGCACTAGAAAAAAATAGTCTTAGCGTGTAATAATATCTTATTTTATCTACACAAAATTTGATTACAAGATTACAAGAAAGGGGGGGCACGGTGGCTTAGTGGTTAGCACATTCGCCTCACACCTCCAGGGTTGGGGGTTCGATTCCCGCCTTTGCCTTGTGTGTGTGGAGTTTGCATGTTCTCCCCGTGCCTCGGGGGTTTCCTCCGGGTACTCCGGTTTCCTCCCCTGGTCCAAAGACATGCATGGTAGGTTGATTGGCATCTCTGGAAAAATTGTCCGTAGTGTGTGATTGTGTGAGTGAATGAAAGTGTGTGTGTGTGCCCTGTGATGGGTTGGCACTCCGTCCAGGGTGTATCCTGCCTTGATGCCCGATGACGCCTGAGATAGGCACAGGCTCCCCGTGACCCGAGGTAGTTCAGATAAGCGGTAGAAGATGAATGAATGAATGAATGAATGAACTATACTCAAGATATTTTAAATTTGAAATTTTTTTTAGAAATTGTAAAAGAAATGAAATGAAAAGAAATTTCTTTCTATTTCAGACAAATTATGAGCTTGTGTAATGTACTGTAGCTAAGGTTACAATAACCTCTGAGATCTGCTTCTTTGGTCCACATTTTCTATCCCATTTTAAAGGGAAGTGCTTGTGGTTTAAGGCTGTCTAAAATTCACCTCTACACAAGAAATATCTGGCAACCTCACAGATGAGAAGTACACACAGGTGAATTTATTGGCATAGAAAGATGACTTAGAACTTTAGAAATTAGTTAAATAGTTTTAAATTAAATGTTTAGAGAGATTTTCTCATGATTTGTGAACTTGTCGGATGTAGCTGAGGCTGAGAAACTAAACCGAACCAGTGTTATACACATAATACGGACAATGCTGGCATTTCTACCATTTGTGTGTGTGTGTATATATATAATTAAATTAATAAAAAATATTAATAAATCCCAGTAGGGACTAGTATTTAGTTTAAATGTGATGCTCTATAACCTGATTATAATGCTCACCTCTACTCAAGAAATATCTGGCAACCTCACAGATGAGAAGTACACGCAGGTGAATTTATTGGCATAGAAAGATGACTTAGAACTTTAGAAATTGGTTAAATAGTTTTAAAGTGTAGAGAGATTTTCTCATGATTTGTGACCAGTGTTTTACACATAATACGGACAGTGCTAGCATTTCTACCATTTGTGTGCATGTGTGTACTGTATATATATATATATATATATATATATATATATATATATATATATATATATATATATATATATATATATTTAAATGTGATGCTCTATAACCTGATTATAATTCTCAACCTCTACTCAAGAAATATCTGGCAACCTCACAAGTAAATGTAATCACACAGAAACTCAGCTTAAGAATGTGAATATGAGAAACACTGAATATGAGAAATTTTCCTTGAACTTAAAGTCTTGACTTCAACATTTGACCCTGTATACTTCCTGAATATGCACAGCTTTGGTAGAAACTCCTCACTACTGATGTGGAACTCAGCTTTGAATATGGATGATAATAATTTCATAATTGCAGATTCTTGAGTTTGCTCCTTTCACGGGTCTCGCCAGTTTTGACAGATAAAGAAATCTTTCAGCGGTGCTTCATAAAAGATTTGCACAATGTGTGACTAGCATGATTGCTCTAGAATAATACAAATATGAACAAAGAGATACAGAGAGAGAGAGAGAGAGAGAGAGAGAGAAGTAAAGATTCTCCTCATCATGGAATGCAGCAGCGTGAACCGCTAACCTGTTTGTGAACGGCAGAACCCGCTGAGATGGAATTCACTATTGGAGATTGGTTTTGGAATTTGAATGGGAGTGTTTGGCCTGCAGCCTGAATTGGCCAGATTGAGTTGAAATGGGTTTTAGAGTAGGAGCTAGAGATGAAGTTGACCTGCACCTTTTCATTTTTGCCCTCCATCTTAACGGAACTTCCTTTTGTCAGGCCGCCGCAAAAGTACTTTTAACAGTGTGGACTGAGAGTGTTCTTTTCAAATCTATATCTCTTTTCATCCTGCTTTCTCTTCTCTTATTCTGTGTGTGTGTGTGTGTGTGTGTGTGTGTGTGTGTGTGTGTGTGTTCAGGCATAAAGGGCTGTCTCTGCCCCTAGACAGATGCCCAGACTGAGTGATTCAGCGCTACTGAAGCACAGCCAAGCCCACTCTGCCCTGTGTGTGTGTGTGTGTGTGTGTTTGCATGTTGAAAACTGAGCTATAGATCAGGAGCGGGTGAAGGAATTTGCAGTCGTAAGGATATCATTAAAATTGAAAACTATTACAGGAATAAAGTCACATGACCCCTATGTGTGAATAATCATACAACTCGTTGACATGATTTCTTTTATTTTTGACTGATTTTTCAACAAGGGGGGCACGGTGGCTTAGTGGTTAGCACGTTCGCCTCACACCTCCAGGGTTGGGGGTTCGATTCCCGACTCCGCCTTGTGTGTGTGGAGTTTGCATGTTCTCCCCGTGCCTCGGGGGTTTCCTCCGGGTACTCCGGTTTCCTCCCCCGGTCCAAAGACATGCATGGTAGGTTGATTGGCATCTCTGGAAAATTGTCCGTAGTGTGTGAGTGCGTGAGTGAATGAGAGTGTGTGTGCCCTGTGATGGGTTGGCACTCCGTCCAGGGTGTATCCTGCCTTGATGCCCGATGATGCTTGAGATGATGTCTGAGGCACAGGCTCCCCGTGACCCGAGGTAGTTCGGATAAGCGGTAGAAAATGAGTGAGTGAGTGAGAGTGTGCACACCTCTGAACTCTTGACATATTTCTCGTGTGTTTTTTTAACGTAATTCATTTACTTACACGTTTATCTTTTAGACATGATTCAGTTCATTTTACCTGAATTTTTCCATGTTTTCACAGTTCACTTATTTTCAAATTCGTTCCATGAAGTGATGATTGTTATTTGATTTCACATTTGTTTTTAATGATTTTTTACATGACTTGTTCATTTTTTACATATTTTCGTACATATTTTTCATGTATATATTATTTTCACGTGATTTATTTATTTATTTATTTGTTTATTTATTTATTTCTACACAATTCATTTCTGCAAACCTCCTCCTTACCCAACACTGACTTTTCCTGAAATCACATTAAATAGCAGCTTTTCCTTCACTGTACATTACCATACAACTAAACCCTGACCGATCCATTTGACACCTCCGTGTTTTCCATGATTTGTTTTTATGGCACAAACCTAAAGACCTGGTTTATGTCTACTGAGATTTATACTCACATGACACTTTAATTGGCCACAGATGGACACCGTTCATTAATTATGCATTCATATTACTTAACATAGCTGTGAAACTGTGTGAAAGTCATGTTGTCTGGTCTTTATACCACAGAGCCCACAGTGTCCAGGTATATGAGTGGAACAAGCCTCTGTGTCCTGATTTGATGTAACAGATTGTTACATGACTACCAGCTTCACCTTCAACCCACAGGTCGGTCATCGAGATCCTCTGTCACATGTGTGAATGGGCTTCGGGCGAGAATTGGGATGCAAACAGGTAGGACACGTAACTATGACCTTCCCTTAGGCACGTATATACAGTATATAATATAATATGTATGTAAGTGTACATACAGTTACAAACACAGTCAGCACTATCAGGGACAGGTGAGCCAAAGTATGACCTGGGAACATATCAGCAATCAAGTAGTAATACTGTATTGCATTCATTCACATTTACATTTAGAGCATTTGACAGACGCCCTAATAACGAAGTACAGAAGTACTTTGAATTCTATCTCAATGGATGCAGTTCACTAGGAATATCAGAGTACCATCAGTCTAAAAACGACTGAAGAGGTGATATACTGTAGTAAAAAAAGACAAGACAATTTCTTAGGGCTAGTTTCAGTATTTCACCAAGAGGTGGAACTTTAGACGTCGTTTGAAGACAGCGAGTGACTCGGTTGTTCAGACATTTATGGGAAGTTTGTCCAAACACCTCGGTGCCAGGAACAGAGAAGAGTCTTGATGTAGGTCTTCCTTGTACTGTGAGAGAAAGTCAGAGCAGTTAAGCATGGTGCAGGGCAGGGTGTGATAAGGGCTTGGAGGTAAGTGGGTGCTGGGCTGTTTTTTGGCTTTGTAGGAACATCAGTGTCTCACACACACACACACACACACACACACATCTCCTTTCACGTTTCATCACCCTGATAAAGAAGAATTTATCACAAAAGAAGATGCTGTCCATTTCTTTTTCAGTGTATTATTGTTATCTCTTTCATGCTGCTAAAATTTTAATAAGCCATGAGGATAAAAAGGAGAGAAGAAAGAAAGAAAAAAAGTAAGAAAGAAAGAAAGAAAGAAAGAAAGAAAGAAAAGGACACGGCCTTGGTAAGTATAGAGGCTTTTGTTTTTTTAATGGGCTCTTTTTCTTTTCTTTTTCTCTTTTCGTCCTCTCTTATCAGGGTGACAAGAGCCATAACGTCCTGTGAGATGCTCCTGGACAGAACAAACATCTGTCAAAACAGGCTGGCCTCAGCGGATGCCTCACTAATGGCAACCGAAGCGTGCCGAGAAAAAGAGATAGAGAGGAAACAAACGGACAAGCAGGAGATACAGAGGACAAGAAGGATTAAAAAAAAAAAAAAACAAGAATTGGATTTTACAGTTGTTGTAACATGGCACGTGGATAAGTGATAAATCATCATGTGAAAAACAATGACACGTGTGGAAACCAAATCATGATGTGAAAGAATCGATCATCTTTAAAGACAATCAAATGTGGAAATAAGCGATTCCTAGGAGTCATGGGAATGTGTATGAACCATTTGAAAAAGAAATTCACATGTGAAAATAAAGTTATATGATTTAAAAAACTGAACATAAATGAATTATTGGGGAAATCACTTATAAAAAATAAATGAATCATATGGAGGGAATCAGATGTGAAAATAAATGAATCATTTCGAGGGAATCACGTGTGAATAATGAATCATTTGGAGGTAATCACATGTGAAAATTAATGAATCATTTCGAGGGAATCACATGTGAAAACAAATGAATCATTTAAGGGAATCAGATGAAAATAAATGAATGACTTGGGAGAATTAGATGTGAAAAAAACAATTCTTTCGAATCACAAGTGAAAATAAATGAATAATTTGGAGGGAGTCACCTATAAATAAATAGATCATGTATAAGAAATACCTCAAATAAAAAATAACCGAATCAATTTCGTTTAAATTGGGGCAGTCATTCTGAAAGTCCATCCGCTGTGTGTGTTTTTTTTTAATCAAGTTATTTTACCTGTTTAAAACACAGCTTGTGAAACACTTCCCATGGCCGCAGGCAACTGTGGGTGTAAGCCCAGTGAAGGAGCCACTGTAAAGACAACCTTGCATTACTAATGCAAACATACACTAATTCACACTGCACTACAGGCATTAATTATGCTCACAGCCACAACAAGCATAGAAAAGTGCCTGCCATTTAACATGCCAGAGAGCAAAATGGATTCATTCATTCATTTATTCATTCATTCAATCAATCAACAATGTCTAATACATACATAGTACACAGGTCTTTTTTTAATTATTATTATTTCAGTTTTTCCTTCCTTTTCTCCACATAAGCACTGAGGTCATTTGCATTCCTCTCTCACCCTTTCTCTGTCTCTCCATCATTTCAGTTCGCTTCATTAGAGGTGCAGCTGTTGTGTAGCGCGCCAGGAGAAAGCGACCGTAAGACGGAAAGAAACATAGACACCAACAATGGCTATCAGCGGATGCTTGCTTTTGAAAAGAAAAAAGACAGACAGGCGAGCAGAAGAAGCAGGAGTAAGTGATCAGAAGGTTGTGAGATTGACTCCCAGGTCCACCATGCTATCATTGCTGGGCCCCTGTGCAACACCCCAACCCACAATTGCTCAGCTTTATAAAATGAAAGTTGCTCTGGATAATAGTGTCATAAATGTACACCAGGTCAGTCGAATAGGGCAAGTTCTGATAAAAAAATAAAGATATCATTTTCTATTAAATTAGCACTGTTAGCCGAGCAAATCAAACAACCTGCATGGGAGATGCTAATATGGCTTGTACCACATACATGGTTGATTGACTGAATTTGATTGGTCACAACGTTTTTGTTACTATAGTAAAACCTCATACACAAGGACGACATGTATGTTAGCTTCACCACAAAAATATAATTCTCTCTCTCTCTCTCTCTCTCTCTCTCTCTCTCTCTCTCTCTCTCTCTCTCTCTCTCTCTCTCTCTCTATCCTTCCAGCGCCCTGGAACGTCCCACAATGCAAAAGCAAGGCATTATTGAAGCTCACAAATCCCTTAAAGGAAATGACATCATATTTTCTGAAGCCTCTCATCTTGAAAAAAATGGCAGACAACAAAAAAACTAAGTTGCTTGTTATTGTATCATTGTGTTATTGAATTTGATTAATAAATGAAGCTGTATATGGGGAATATACGCTCTACAGTATATACTTCTCTATACTTTCCCAATGGACATACAGTACATTGGGCCACATCATGACCAATTAGAATGGAGGAGCTGCGACTATAATATGGATGTTTATTGTTGGATGTACATTATTAATATTATGGTCTTGAGAGATAAAGTGGTGTTATTTTGTTTTTTAAATAATTTCTGTTCCTGATTTGGATCTAAAAGTTGGCATGATGTACTCTGTGTGAATGCTTGGTGTGTGTTTCTCAGGGGTGGTTAGGTATGACGTGTGTGTTTTCTGGTGGAAAGCTTTGGGCTCCCAACTGTAGCCCTAGTTTAATGCTTTCTGACATGCCAGGTGAGTCCCTGTATTCCACACACACATACGCACAGATACACACACATACGCATACCCCCACTTACCAAAAAACCCATATTCACAGACATCATGAATGCCCAGGGTAGATGCACACACTCCAGTGAACACATTCACATGCACACTAGTTATTCTCGGATGCGCCCCCACACACACGTGTATCTCTCATTCTCCATCTTCTTGCTTTTGCCGTAGCTCTGCGGTGTGTTGCGTCAGCGCTGGAACCACAGGGACGGTTGACATTTCACTTTGGCTCTGTTTCCAGTCCCTGTGATCAGAGCCATGCTGCCTCTGCCAACTTAAAGGTCACCGTTGTTGTTGTCAAAATGGCTTGGAATTTTTTTATTTTTTTTTTAAAAAAGGTAAACGTGAGCATGTATGGTGTGGTGTGTTCAAGGGATGCGGATACAAATTAATACACACTGTGTTTTTTTTTTTATTTCTTGCTCACAGTGAGGAGTGATCATATCTCTCCCTCACAGATGAGTAGAGAAAAAAAAAAGAAAAGGAAAACATTTTTTTCATAATAATAATAATAATAATAATAATAATAATAATAATAATAATAATAATAATAATAATAATAATAATAAATAGCAGGCAAATTATTTTTACTCAAGAAAATTAATTGGCTTACAAATATTAATAAAAATAAATTGTCTTACAAATATTTTTGCTAACAATTGCAGTTCTGATGCAGTTCTGTTGTTGTTATTATTATTATTATTATTATTATTATTATTATTATTATTATTATTATTATTATTATAAATAGCAGGCAGATTATTTATACGTGGTTTTGTTAATAAAATAAATAAAAATAAAAAGCTTTTATTAAAAAAAGTCTCAATCGTATCAAATCAAATATTTTTTACTTTTTTTTCTAACACTTAATAAGTTAGTGCTATTATTATTATTATTATTATTATTATTATTATTATTATTATTATTATTATTATTTAGGTCTTACGGTTTATAGCAATGAATATAGTACATTTATAAGATCATTATTTGCTCAGCGCATTATGTTCAACAGCTGATAAATATAACAGCCACTTAAATAATAAATTAATGATTGTTGATTAAATTATTAGCTATGCATATATTCAAGCACTATTCCTGAACTTGAAGTATCACGTCACATAATTTTATTAAATTTCCATTTGATTTTTTTTTTTTTTTTTTTAGAAATTCCTGGGTTTTATTACGTACAAGAGTCTCTCAGTAGAAAGAAATCAGACCTCACATCTCAGAGGAGAAGATCCAGGCTGGTTTGAGCTGACCAGAAGTCAATGGTAACTCATGGTAACTCAACCTTTATTTTGTCACATATACATTACAGCACAGTGAAATTCTTTCTTTACATATCTCAACTTTTTGAGTTGGGGGTCGGAGAGCGGGGTCAACCATGATACGGCACCCCTGGAACAATGAGGATTAAGGGCCTTGCTCAAGGGCCCAACAGTGGCAGCTTTGCAGTACTGGGGCTTGAAACCTGATCCTCTGATCAACAACCCAGAGCCTTAACCACTTGAGCCTTCACTGCACATACATCAAGCATGGAGAGCAAAAAGCATCTCAAAACACACAACATGTTCATGTGCTACAACAGCAGAAGACCACATCTGCTTCCACTCCTGTCAGAACATGTATCTAAAACTCCACTGGGCACAAATTCACCAAAACTGGACCTTCTTTGAAAGACAATATTCCTTATTTCCTTTTTCCATATATTCTCTATAAACTCTTTTGTTTTTCAAAGCTCTTCCTGTACTTACCTTGGCATCTTGGTGAGGCAATAAAACCTTTTCACAGCTGGAGAATTGGGTTGTCAAAACACTCGAGTGCCAAATATTACTCAGGCAGAAACGGTACGAGAGTGTTTAGACAACAAACCAGCCACACTCACAAAGGATTTCATGCAAACTTTTCTTTACCTTCTTTGCTATTGATATACCTTGATATATCCTTCAGGATCAGTTTGCAAGAAGAAGAAAAAAAAATCCTGTCATCTATATCTACTGCATCATAAATCTCTCGGTGCATTAGCTTTTGGAGAGTGGAATGGCTTTAGGGATAGACTGTGCTCATAGGACCGAGTAAAGGAAAAGTGGCACAAATGACTACCGTACAATGGGAATTTATGGGTCTTTAGTCCAAAATGTGCTTTTCTATTTTATGCTCCTTCTTTTTTTTCCCTTTCCAGTCTTCCTCCAGACTTCTGCCAAAGAAATAAATGATACAGAACTCCTGGACTATGTCATGGTCATGCACATAACTCTTTGTTCTGTGTGTAAACAACCTCAAAGCTAAACGGATGCCATCCCATCTCCAAACACACCCCGATTCCTCCCTTCAGTCTTATCTGAAGCCACTGACGCTTCACTGCACAGCTTTCCACAGAGACCAGTGGGTGGTTTCTGATGCAGCTGCATATCCTTTGAAACATTTGGCATAAAACCATCTCAGCAAGACCTACAGCGGTGCTTAGGAAGAAGGACTTAGGAGGACGAGGAGAAAGAGAAAGTTTTCAAACGTCTTGGATTTGGAAACAGAATTTAGCAGACAAATAATCTCTAAAGAAAACGAGTTTGAGTTAAGTTTTGTGGTAGCCTAGTGGTTAAAGGTGTTGGACTACCAAGTAGAAGGTTGTAATTTCAAATCCCTCACCAAGTTGCCACCGCTGGACCCCTGAGCAAAGCCCTTAACCCTCTATTGCTCAGCTGTGTAAATTATAAGTCACTCTGGATGAGGGTGTCTACTAAATGCTGTCAATGTAAATCTGAAGGAAGTAAGGCAATAGCACCCGGTCCTTTATTTGTAAACTCTGCTCAAATGAGACAAATGAGACATTTTGTGATAGTGTGGAAGATTACTGTTCGTATTGGTCCCGGAACAAGCTCCATTAATCTATCATCAGTCAACGTGTGAAGCACAGCAAGCTACCCAAAGCCCCTTATTTTAATAATGAACAAAATTCCACTATTAAAACAAATTTTTAACTTTAACTTTTGAAAATCTGCAGTTATCCGAGTTATGATCATGATGTGAGGAAGATCTCTACGTTTGATAATTATTCGGATTTAAAGGTGGTGTGCACAATGTTTGAAAAATGCTTCAGAAAACTGAGACAGGCTGACAAACAAAACAAACATGTAGCCAATGAGCAGAAAGGGGCGTGTCTTGTCAATATGCAGCGGAGAGCGTGTTCAGTGCGCATGTCTGACATTAGCAGAAAGCGATTGAAACATTGACATGGCAGATACCTGTTGTTACCTCTGCCTCGGTTTCTAGGTGTTGAACCTCGTCTTCCGCGTGAAACGGAGCTAAACCTTTCACGGTACAACACACAGTACTACAAAAACACATTTGTATTACCATAGTATTACTCATTAAGTTCATTTACTGATAAAAATATCCCCTCGGCCAGCTGCCCCAGCAGGTTCCGCCATAATAGTTGCCTGGGTTGCGTATGTATGTGTGGGGCGGAGCTATCAAAACAGGGGTGACACCCATTTGGGTTAAGGGCGTGTTTGTTTTGGTGATTTCAAATGTCAACATTGGCTTTCAAACATCGTGCACCGCACCTTTAAGATTCAGGATGGCACGGCGGCTCAGAAGTTTCACCGTTAGGTCATATCGCAGGTAAACTTATGAAGTCCTTTCAGAATTTTTTCAATGCAGAAATGTATTAATATTCATACACTTAGTGACAATTAGAATAAGAAACCCACCTACAGGAATGTTTTGGGAGATGGGAAGAAACAAGATAACTCTGAGGAAACATTTATAACAGCTAAAAAGGAGGAAACTGCATGCACAAGATCCTTCTTTAAACTCCTTTCAGTGAAGAAACCTACGTACATCATTACTTTCTACAGTATAATAGCTGTACTCAATTTTGATGCACATGAATTGAAGAGGATTTTGGCTGCATGCGTGTTGTGATGATGTCCCATGATGCATCCTGGCTCAAATCTTCCTAAAAACTTTAATAATTAAACAAAAAAAAAAATGAACCATTTAGCCTAGACATCATCACAACACACATTCACAGATACTCTACGAATTCATGTGCATGGAATATGGTTACAGCTAGCGTAGAAAGTTATCGCATACGTGTCTTCATTGGTAGGAAATTAAATGAAGAATCCAGTGTGGGGTTTTTTCTGCAATTTGAGTCATATACTGTAAAAAAAAAAAAAAGCACAAAAAAAGCAAAGTTGACAGAAAACAAAGTCTACATCACAAACAACACTTTTCCTCTATGCAATCCTGGAGAGTTTAGCTACTGTAGGAGTTTCTAGCTAAACTAGCTTTAGTTTTTGAGTTACTTCTCCTCTCCCCAAAACATACATGTAGGTGGATTTGTTTTGCTAATTTTTCCTATACAGTATATTAATATGCATATATCCCTCTATAATGGACTAATTGTGAATTAACCTTAAGATTCCAAGTCTGAGTGGAAATCATTGTTCTGAATTAACGGGTAGGTTTTTAATGAGATCTCTGAGACCATATATCTCATACCTAAGTCATCCCGTTACATAGATTTTTGTGTCTTGGAGTATAAATAAATACGGTGTGGACAAAACTTTCAGCTTGTTCTCTGCCAGAGAGAGAGAGAGAGAGAGAGAGAGAGAGAGAGAGAGAGAGAGAGAGAGAGACAGACGGGGAAATATGCAGTACTTGAAGCAGGTCATGTTTGTCTACCACCACGTGCTTCTCCTTCCCAAACTCATTTCATTAGCCGAGATAATCTAATCTGTAATATTGAAATGCTTGACTGGGGCGACTGAGTGCAGCTGGGTATTGCTCTCCACCGTAAGAATAACACACTGCTCTTTGATATTTTAATTGCAGTCAACAAATTGACACAATAGCAAATAATGCCTGATTACCCTAGACATATATATATATATATATATATATATATATATATATATATATATATATATATATATATATATATATATATATAGTTTAGGATAACTTGGAAATGTCCTTGTTTTGATCCTTGTAGAATCACTGGTAGCATAATCAGAAGTTCTTACCATGAAAAGTAAGAAAGTTCCTTATTTCTGGCCTGTAAACAAACACCACAACTCCTGATGCTCCAGATACTAAACTAACCCTATAAAAGGCCACTTTTCTTGCTCCCTTAATCAGTACAGTGATTAAGTATTCAGCTGTTTCAGCACGATCGTACAATGTTTTTTCTAATAATCAATTAGCCTTATAAAATGATTAACTTGGATTAGCAAACATAAGATGAGATTAAAACAGCGGACTGATGGTTGCTGTTAATGGGCTGTTAATGGGATAGATGTTAGAAATATAAGGTTTTAGACTCAAATCCCACGTCCACCGAGCAGTCCCTGCTGGGCCCCTGAGTAAGGCCCTTATCTCTCAATTGCTCACTAGTATGAAATGAGATAAAATGTAAGTCGCTCTGGAAAAGGATGTCTTCAAACTGCTATATACAATTACAAGAAGATTTGTCACAAAGATTCTGACCAATCAGATTCGCAGTAGCAGTGCTGTGGTTATATAAGATATAAGATAATAAGATATTATATAATTATATAAGATAATTATATGTTATATAATAAATAATGAATGGATGGAATGCTCATGAAATACAAAAAAGAAGAAATGAAAGCCAAGATAATAAAGTAGATAGATACAGTATATATATATATATATATATATATATATATATATATATATATATATATATATATATATATATATATATATAGAGAGAGAGAGAGAGAGAGAGAGAGAGAGAGAGATAGATAGATAGATAGATATTATCATAAGCTTTGTACCAGTTTTTCAGCACTTGCAACTCTCAGACAAGTTCAGTAACGGGTCATAGAATGAAGAATAAGTATGTGTATGTGTCGGTGTGTGTATATCAGGGTCTGCATGCACTTTACAGGCATTTTGAGGTCTGATTGACGCGAGAGAAGTCTATTAGTTGAGATTGTTAACTCAGGGGGCACAGTGGAAGCTGTTATCGGTGGCAGACAGGCGTGAAAAAAGGCCAGGCTGATTCACCTGGAAACCATTTTGCATTTCAAAGGTGTCGTCTGAGCGATTTGGGCTCAGGCCGATACCACACGGATAGAGCGAGGAAGAAATAGAGGATCGAGTGTGAAACGGATGGGAACGAGAAAACAATGAGTCGAAATCCACAGTGATCAATAGACTTTTGACATTTCCTCCTATTTTTTTCCACAATGGCTCACTCAAACGTCTGTGACAGATGAAGGAGAATAAAGGGATAAGCTTTTACATTTCAGCTCATGTGATTGAGTTGGCCTGTGTGCCTGTCTCCTAACTCTGGCATGTAAGTGAGGGGTGGGTGGTGGTAGGGCTGACTGGCATGACACGCAAAAACATGCTGAGCCTGACACATGCACTGCTGTAAAATCTCCACTCCAAGGACTTGCGGTCTATAAATAAGCAAACACGGTGCAGTAAGCAATAAAATGTGCCGCAAGTGTACCACACAGGGATTGCAGGCATAGCAAGACTACACCGAATCACATATTTCTTCACAAATGTGTGCTGTTCTATCTCTATCTCTGTTTGCTCTGTGGATACTGTATGTTTCATCACTTTGAAATATTAGTGCGTGAGTATACAGTACATGTGCTCTAAATATTAACAGAAATAAGTTTGTGCTGAACTTCCTTTGACCCTGCTTGGGATGCAATATGTTGGCTGGGGTTGTGAACAAGGACTAAAGCAGAACACGAATGCATACAAACACAACACACGTTTTTCTGTTGTTGTTGTTGTTGTTTGTTTTTTTTTAAGGTCATTATTAAAGGTTAACATCAGTGATTTTTAAATTTGTAAGTTTATATCTGATGTGGACGACTAAAATGATCTTTCAGAGGCAGGGATTTTTACACATTTGCACCTTAAACCAGGGTTAATTTTGTTTTATGGCTTTATGGGACGTAAACAGTCACTCAGGTCCTCCAGACCACTAGGGGGTCTCGTGATTTTTTTAAAAGAGATGCAAAACTATGACTAACTATCCAATCGATGATATTTGGATTATGAAGTTTTAAGGTAACAATTATTTTTCGATTTGTTATAGTTTCTAATCAAATTGTTTGCGATTCTTTTTAGTTTAAATTGTCAGTTTAGTTTAAGTTTAATTGACAGTTCAAGTTGTCATGGATCCACTGGTAGCACCAGGCTTGTAATATCCACACAAACAACTAGCTATAAAATGTATAGAAAATACAAAACGTATAACAATTATTTATCACAAATCGTATGACAAATTAAGATCTTAAAGGAAATGCTTTTGAATATAATGCAAGTGCATTGAATTGTAAGGATAAACCTAAGAAAAGCCTAACAATGTCTGAAGAAGCTTAATGATCATGTATTGCTCTTCAGAATTTCTGCTGCTTATTTGACGGGCTTAAATAGTCTGATGTATTAAAATAGAACCATCCATCGTATTCTACCACTTTTATGTCATTAACGGTTGCTTCACGAGAAATTCTGGATAGATTGGAAATGAAAAATTTCTGGCCATTTTGTTGGGTCATATTGTTGGCTGTATACAGTACCAGTCTTCTCCTTTCCACATGATGATGGTAAATCATTTGTATTGATCTTGTCTAGTTCCTGTTTTAGGTGATGGGACAAATGATATTCACTCAGAACTTCATTTGTCTCAGAATGACACATCCACACAAGCTATTTAGTGAGTAATGGCGACGTGAGTTTGTGATTTTCTCTAGCAATATCTTCAAATCGGTGACGCATCACACAAGCACAAGCACTGAAGACAAAATGAACAGGCATTTTTACACGTTTGCAACATCAGATATGCAGAAAATGCTTTAAAGGTGGGGTGCACGATGTTTGAAAGCCAATATTGACATTTGAAATCACCAAAACAAACATGCCCCTAACCCAAATGGGTGTCACCCCTGTTTTGATAGCTCCGCCCACACATACATACATAACCCAGGCAACTATTATGGTGGAACCTGCCATAATAATACTATGAGTTATACTTTGGTAATACAGGTCAAATGTGCTTTTGTAGTACTGTGTGTTGTACCGTGAAAGTTTTAGCTCTGTTTCACGCGGAAGACGACGTTCAACACCTGCTTCTTGCCTTATCGTAAGCCTTTTTCCGCTTTTCGTTTTTATCCACCATGTCAATGTTTCAATCGCTTTCGGCTAATGTCAGACATGCACACTGAACGCTCTCTCCACCGCATATTGACAAGACACGCCCCTTTCTGCTAATTGGCTACACGTTTGTTTTTTTAGTCGGCCCGACTCAGTTTTCTGAAGCATTTCTCACACATTGAACATATGAAGTATTATGCTAATTGATATCAAGTTGCTAGTTTGTTGCAAAGACCTAGCAAAAAACTAGCATTTTTTCGCTGCTGTAATAAAATATGTTGTTGTATTATTAACATTAAAACCAAATAAAATCTGAGTAAGATGTTGTTAAAACCTTCAAATCCTTCCAAACAATCTTTGTCCGTAGGACTTAGAAACCGCAGATCCTAACTTCAAGTACACCAACAAAATTTGGACTTGGAGGAAGACCACAGGGTCTAGGATGCGATTTAAAGAGAAACTACTGTCTATTCTCGCTCTCCATCTTTTCGCTCGTATTAAATATTTACAATATAACAGATCTCCAGGCCTGTTATCGTTGTCTTGCTCATTTCTTTTCCAATCTTCAGTTTCCCTTCGAAACACTTTCACTATAATACTTTCCTCACATATTCACCTGTTCTGTCCATTTTACACGACAAATCATACAAAGCATGTGATCATTCTCTTTCCTGTCCGAACATGATTGTCTCTGTAGAGAGAGAGAGAGAGAGAGAGAGAGAGAGAGAGAGAGAGAGAGAAAGAGAGATATTGGCTCACTGGAACCGCATGTGGCCTGCGGTTGTTGACGCTCGATGCTAAAAGATGAATCTTAAATAGAGATGCGTTCTCTCCATCTCAGACATATAATTGGCATAAACGTACATGCTGAGAACGGACGTACATGTGATTTGGGTGTTGTCATGACTTATTTTCTCCAGTTAGAGACGCTGCCAGAATCATCCTTCGCTCCTGATCATCGTTGCTCGACACAGCAGTGCACAAGGCAATTTCTCCCGCTGTCACACTCCACACCGAGCCACAAGCCCAATCTCTGTCTGTCTCGCCGACTCTTCCTGCATCGCTCTCGATGCACGTCTCTGGCCGTGCGCCCGGTAATTTCTTTTCATGCACGCTGCAAATGTTTCTGTCCAACTGACAGCGAGGAGAGCAGATTAAGAAATAAGAAGGGTTGAGTGTAGAGGATGCATCAAGTCCGCCTTCATCACTGTATGCTCAAACCCAGATTAGACACGTCCAGCTGTGGAGAGCTAGTCAAAATTTACCTGCGATATCTATCCTGTATAGCACAGCACCTATGTACGGAATGACACGTTTCACAACGCACTCTTATAGCAAAATAATCAAGGCCTGCTCCGTGTCACACTTTGGCAACAGTTACGAAATTGTTTTAATTAAAACACAAAATGAAAACCACTGATTTGTCGTGGAACGTCCAGGAAATAAGCTAACAGCTAACGGTCGTTCTTCAGTCGTTTTTCTTTTTTCGTTTGTTTTCTCTTGAATTTAATAATAAAAAAAAAAAATGCAGTTTGTCAGGTTGTAAAGTAAGTGCAAAACCCTGAAGTGAAACATTTTCATTTGCTGTACTTTGATATAGTGAGTGTTTCTGCAATGCCAGTGAAAGAAAAGTTTTCATTCAGAGTTTGTTTATCAGACTGAAAAAAAAATTATTCCTAAACTTTCTGGTTATTTTACCAAAGTCTAACTAAATTGTATATTGCACAACAACCTTACTGTATATTTTTCAACATCTTATCTATAACTGTACTAGAACTGTACACTATATATGTATTTATACTATACAACCTAACTACTGTATACGGGGGGCACGGTGGCTTAGTGGTTAGCACGTTTGCCTCACACCTCCAGGTTTGGGGCTTCGATTCCCGCCTCCACCTTGTGTGTGGAGTTTGCATGTTCTCCCCGTGCCTCGGGGGTTTCCTCCGGGTACTACGGTTTCCTCCCCCGGTCCAAAGACATGCATGGTAGGTTGATGGGCATCTCTGGAAAAATTGTCTGTAGTGTGTGAGTGCGTGAGTGAAAGAGAGTGTGTGTGCCCTGCGACGGGTTGGCACTCCGTCCAGGGTGTATCCTGCCTTGATGCCCAATGATGCCTGAGATCAGGCTCCCCGTGACCCGAGAAGATCGGATAAGCAGTAGAAAATGAATGAATGAATGAACCTAACTATACACTATATTGTAGAAACTATATTTTTAGTAATTGAGGGTTAAGGGCCATGCTCAGGAGTGGCAGTTCATCACTTTAACCACTGAGCTAACATTTTCCCCTTGTATATTAACTGTATATTTTACCCAAACCTTACAGCATACAGTATTCCTATCTCTTCTTTGGTGGCTCTTGGCAGTAAAGACTTTATTTACTGTAGCACACTGTATATAGGATATAAATTCTATATATAATATTGTTATTATGTATATATTGGGCATGTTGGGCTACCAATCGAAAGGTTGTGAGTTCGATCCTAGGTCCACCAAGCTGCCACTGCTGGGCCCCTGAGCAAGGCCCTTAACCTTCAATTGCTCAGTTGTACAAAAAGTGAGATAATGTAAGTCGCTCTGGATAAGGGCGTCTGCCAAATGCTGTAAATGTAAAAAAATTTTCTGTCAGAGAAAACACTTTCCACTTGGCACCACTGTTAGAAAAGGCTCACCAAAAGTGTTCCTGAATGCCTCAAAATGCAATCGCAATGCACACCGGATGCGACGCGTAGAAGAAATATGCAGTTCTGGGCCAAATAAGAATGGCGTGAAAGTAACCAAAGCACATTCCTGCGCTGATATTCATATTGCGCGTTCATCAGCTACTGAGAGGTTCAATGACATTTCAAATTGATTACGGCTCGTGCGCCTAACCAGCCAATTTACACTCTCAATAACGCTCGCACCTGCTGTGTGGCATCACCAAACCAATTCGATTGTGTAACTATGACAACAGATGCTTGTGTGGACACTGCGGCTAGATTCAATATGAAAGACAGGTTGGGAGGATTTGGACAAAATGAAAAGCAGAGAGAGAGAGAGAGAGAGAGAGAGAGAGAGAAAGAGTGAAGCCTAGGGAAGTGAAAGCTAGCAAACACAGGACCTGCTGGTTGATGCACAGAGGGAATGGATCCTCAGATTAAAGCGCTTTACGTAGGAAATAGGAGATGTGGGCCGTGGCCTGGCAGTGCTGATAAGAGAGCATTTCCCTTACATCTTGCCCAATGCATTATTGATGAAAATGGGGCGTATACGGGGGGATGGGCATGACCGGGGCAGACTTTCAGGATCCACTCTGCTTGGGTATACAGGAGAATGGGGACCTGTTAGAACTGTGGGAGTTATTACCGGCCCTTACGTGTTCGACTACGCTCGGTATTCATTCCATATCCCGGGCTGAGATTTCATTAATGTGCACATCTCACAATAATGTGTGTCGGCGGTTTACCATGAAAGCTGCAGGAAGTCTGACATAATAAACAACACAAGGCTGATCGAGCTTAAAGGGGCTGTAAAGGATATATTTGTCAGTGTGTAAAAAAAAAACCATGTCTGTGCTGCGAGATATTTTCTTTTTTTAGGTAATTATGCGTAGGTCTACAGGTGTGTTTAATTACACACCTTTATATATATATATTTATATATAAATACACACCATATAAACACCTTCATTGTTTTCTATCGGTTTACTCTTGTTTCTTGAAAAGCAGCATGCAGAACCCGAGGGTTGAGTAAAACTCTTTCAAACACATCTTACATAACGTACAACGCTTTTAAACTTTTTTCAATGGCTCAAACACAAATCTGGTCATTTCAGGATTCGTTTATTTTCGTATTTTGAAAATTGGCGAACAGTGAAAATAAACAAAACACAAATCTCCATCTTGTACATGTTCACAATGAGTCTTTTTTACTCTAAGTTGAACTATAGCTCATGCACCTTATAGATTATGTTATATATACTGATATAAAAACGAGCAAAGAAAAATAACGAGAAACCGATAAGATAGCCGATAAACGTGCGGTTTTACCAGACAGAGACCGCTCCTGTTTTGAATGACTTCACAAAACCTTTTAATGTGAATTAACAGGTCAGAATTCATTCATTCATTTTCTACCGCTTATCCGAACTTCTCGGGTCACAAGGAGCCTGTGCCTATCTCAGGCGTCATCGGGCATCAAGGCAGGATACACCCTGGACGGAGTGCCAACCCATCGCAGGGCACACACACACTCTCATTCACTCACGCAATCACACACTACGGACAATTTTCCAGAGATGCCAATCAACCTACCATGCATGTCTTTGGACCGGGGAGGAAACCGTAGTACCCGGAGGAAACCCCCGACGCACGGGGAGAACATGCAAACTCCACACACACAAGGCGGAGGTGGGAATCGAACCCCCAACCCTGGAGGTGTGAGGCCAACGTGCTAACCACTAAGCCACCGTGCCCCTTAGGTCAGAATTCACCTAGAAAAATAGACATAAAGCAAAATTAACCGGAAGCAAATTCACGCCCTTTCCCCTTCAGTGAATCGGCTTTTCCTTTGTTCTATTGTTTGTCTCTGACGCTTCCATATCACTGTACCCAAGGATCAACAAAAATCATCAAAACTCTATGGCTAAACCATAAATTTTGGCACCCCATTATATGCATTATACTTCAAGAACTATATTAATTGAAGGTAGAAACAACTTCTGTTGTTTTATTATGATTTTTTAGGACAAATGTAAAGATTGGACACATTTTGCTATCTTCGGCTTTAAGACTTAGTTATAAACGACAAAGAAAGGACATTTTCTTTCCAAACCGGGACAGTGTGCCCCTGGTGAAGGTGGTAAAGTCTTTTAAAGATATTTGTAGTGGCAAAATTTTCAAAGTGGAGGTTTGCTCTTCAAATATCTTGTCCTCTTTCTCTGTCCATCCTCAGTGTCCAACCATTGTGTTGTATATGGCTGTCTGTAAAAGAGTCATAAGGTACAATGCATTTCAAACCAAGGCAGCTCTCTCTCTCTCTCTCTCTCTCTCTCTCTCTTTCTCTCTCTTTCTCGTTAGATTAATTGAGTAGACCCAGCTGTGTTTTAATTAGTCTTCAGAGATCAATGATGGTTGCAGCGAGATGCCTGCTGTTAACCCCTTGTAGACCACCATGTTTTACACACCTATTAATATTTTGTTTTGTCACCTACTGTATCTCTCTCATGTAATTAATTACAGCTTTAAAACTTAAGACAGATTTCTTTGCCACCGTTGGTTTCCCTGACCCTGTAAAGTGCAACACGGATCTTTCGGAAAACTAGCGTCTGTACATGTTGCTCTCGAGTCCCATGGCCTCATTAATGCTCCTTAAGAAGCAGATCTAATGACAATTAAAAAGAGTTCATTATTATCTGCCAAAATGATTAAGAGCATGAGGAAGAGAGAGAGAAAGAGTGAGCAATGGGATTCACTTAAGAACACTGCAAGGCCCAAGACGCTCATATATCTACACTACTAATTTAAACACAGAGTTCTGATTAATTTAAATTCATTTGCTGGGTACATGATGCAGGCTTTATGAGCCAGAGAGTGAGCTTTAAGTCCTTTGTTTCGTATTAAATTTTATGCATTCGTTCGGGCAAATGTCTTTATTCAGACAACAACTTTGAATACAGGATGGCAGAGACCGTTACACACGATTCAAGTAAAGCATTATTATTATTATTATTATTATTATTATTATTATTATTATTGTTGTTGTTGTTGTTGTTGTTGTTGTTATTATTCATTCATTCATTCATTCATTCATTCATTCATTCATTCATTTTCTACCGCTTATCTGAACTATTCTCGGGTCACCAGGAGCCTGTGCCTATCTCAGGCGTCATTTGGGCATCAAGGCAGGATACACCCTGGACGGAGTGCTATTATTATTATTATTATTATTATTATTATTATTATTATTATTATTATTAGTTTTTTTTTTTTTTATTTATTTATTTTTTATTATTATTATTGATGGTGGAGGTGGTGATGTCATGGTTGCATACTGTGTAATATTTTGTTTAATAATAGTAGAAAAAGAAGAATAAAATGAACATTATTATTATTATTATTATTATTATTATTATTATTATTATTATTATTAATGTTGGTATTATTATTAATGGTGTTGGTGTTGTGATGGTTGTTGTATATTATGTAACATTTAGTTTAATAATAGTAGAAAAAAGAAGAAAAACATCATCATTATTATTATTATTCTTTTTCTTTTTTTCCTTTTTTTTATTTAACATTTAGTTTAATAATAGTAGAAAAAAGTAGTAGTATAGTATTAGTAAAAGTAGTAGTAGTAGTATTTTTATTATTATGATTAATTGTTGTGTTGTTGTCATGTGTACCTAATTACAATCCTCCATAAACACTTTTCACACAGTAATTGTTTGGACAAGCACAAGGAGCAAATCGGTGCTTTATCTGTAACGTGATGATGCATTGTTACTTATTTATTAGGATATTAAAAGCCAGTGAACATTTATCATGTTTATGATGCGCAATTTTATGTGCGTGATTATGATGATGCAACGAATCTTTTACCCCCAATGCATTCTGCTGCTTACAAAATCTCTCTCTCTCTCTCTCTCTCTCTCTCTCTTTTATGCCCCTATTCTGCTCATCCACTTCACCCTGTCAAAACATTCTGCTCTGCAAAATATACCAAGTGCATCCTTGTGTGTTTCAGGAGCAACAGTAGAAACAGGAGGACGGGGGTTAGGTGTGTGCTGGCATTTGCATTGCCACACTTTTTCACAATTTGCATAATGGAGTTCCTTGTCTCATAATTTCCACTAAATTGTGTCTCTAAAGTGTGGCTGATTTTTCAAACAGGTCCATTTCAGAGGTCAGGGACGTACTTTAAATGGCCTTAAATAGCGCTGAGTTTGGAGGCACAAATCGCTGATCCTGAGCCAGAAACAGCAGGGAAGCAGAGAGAGAGAGAGAGAAAAAAAGAAGGACCATAATGTCAACCGATGTGTGTTCTATAGAGCTTGATTGATGTGTGGTGACATACTCACTTGAGCCCAGATCCATCACGGTAACTGGAGACACCATGCACACTGGGAAATTAAAAGTACTGGCCCTGAATGGCAGGACCAGTCTCCGGGTCTGAACATGGATCCGGCTAAATAATTACCACTGGCCAAAGTTCTAACAGAATATTCTCACTTTTTTTTTTAATGGAAAGACTGATTGCAGCTCATACACAAGTTTACACTGTTTTTTTTTTTTTTTTAACCATTTGACACACACTGTCACATTTAATGAACAAATGTTTGTGTGTGCAATCGTGTTAATAAATTGTGTTGTGTGTCCATTACGGAGTGGGTGAGAGATTGAGGAAACTGAAGGACCAAATTATCTATTTATTTACCTATTCATAATATAATATATGAAAATAAATCTGTCTGGGGAAAAAAAAAAAAACAATTTTTACAAGCTCCCATTACATGCAGTTTGCTCCAGAGGCTTGAATATGTAACGTGAACCCAACTTTCCCACATGCGTAATATGAACATTCTCATTATGAGAAAATAATGACATTATAATAATGAGAAACTAGAATTTAATAATAAAAGTTTTCATTTTGTATTTAAATAGCAGAAATTGGATTATGCACATTATTAAACCTCGGTTAGTATGTGGTCCCAGGCACAGCTTGTGTGATGAGCTAGACTTAGGAAATTGAACACTGATGCCAGACTATTAAGTACAAGGATTGCATAAGTATTTACAAGGTCGAAAGTGTCATGATTTTATCGATTAGAACAAAACCATACGTTAAACCCAAGCACTTAAAGAAATTCAGGGACAAAAACATTAGGGATAGAAAATGCAGACTGAAGGTTTTTTATTCCTCTTGGTTTTATTTAACAAGACAGATTCAACTCATATGATTTAGCAGCTTATAGAATAGCACTTGATCCAGCAACTCCTACTATATCGCGTTTTATTTGCTTACAGTATATTGAGCACCAGCAATAACACAACATAATAAAAACACAAGATACAAAACTGAGGTTATGAAATCGTCGGAGCTTCGCAATCAGCTCTCTAACTCACTAGGTCATGAATCAGTATATTGTGTACACGAGTTGGGTCACTGCTAAGGACCATATTTCCTCATCAGTCACTGTAAAAACCACTCATCTCACTCATTTTCTACCGCTTTATCCGGACTACCTCGGGTCACGGGGAGCCTGTGCCTATCTCAGGCGTCATCGGGCATCAAGGCAGGATACACCCTGGACGGAGTGCCAACCCGTCACAGGGCACACACTCTCATTCGCTCACGCAATCACACACTAGGGACAATTTTCCAGAGATGCCAATCAACCTACCTTGCATGTCTTTGGACTGGGGGAGGAAACCGGAGTACCCGGAGGAAACCCCCGAGGCACGGGGAGAACATGAAAACTCCACACACACAAGGCGGAGGTGGGAATCGAACCCCCAACCCTGGAGGTGTGAGGCGAACATGTTAACCACGAAGCCATCGTGCCCCCCTGTAAAAAACCAAAATATATCAAATATTTAGGTTTACATTTATGTTTTATATGTCTTGCAAATTTGTTAGCTTTCTTATATGTGTTTCTTCAAACCTCCAGGTGGTCCAGCAGCAGTATCCTGCGCACTCATTGCCGAAGCCCGGGTTTGATTCCTGGGCAAGGATCTAACCCAGCCACTGAAGAGTTAACTCTTAGTGCCAGTCCGGAGCCTGGATAAAATTTAAGGGTTGTGTCAGGAAGGGCATTGGGCGTAAACCTGTGCCAAATCTAACATGCAGACAACGTGATCCACTGTGGCGCCCCCGATCATGGAGCAGCCGAAAGAGAAAAAAACAAACTAAAGTACTAAAGCAAAATCTTAGTTAATTTTTTTTTTTTAAATCAAGTTGTTATCCCAACATACTGTATGTGGAATATCAAATAAAGTTCAATTCAATTCAATTTATTTATATAGCACTTTTAACAATTCAAAAAGTTGAAAAATGTTCATCATTTCAGAGCAACGACAACGATTTGTATACAAAGTTGGCAACGATTTAGTACGCAATCCAGTAAAGGAACATAGTGAACATCAAGACTGCCTGGTTTCTGCAGTGCATTGTGGGAAGGGTTTCCTTCAAACCTTTTTTGCCCTCGACCATAACAAGACGTTTGCTAACACATCCATTTATCTTTTTATGGCTTATTTTTGCCTCAGTTGTAGTCTTTTTTTTTAAATATATATAAAACCAGACAAAAAAAAAAAATTAAATTCTAAATTTAAATGTTAATTTAAATTGTAAATATTTCATTTTAAATGTAAAACCAGACAAAAAACAAAACATTTTTGTAAATTTAAATGTTTGATGAAATTGTAAATATTTCATTTTAAATGTATATAAGACTACACAAAAAAACTTTTTCTAAATTTAAATGTTAGATTAAATTGTAAATTGCACAGAGTAAGAATTACATATTTAGGAGTTTCTTGGATTATTGCCGTAAATATTCTTGCACTTTTTGGTGTTTTGCTCACTTTGCTGGAGGCTGAAACAATCTAAACAAAAAATTTATAAAAAAAAAAAAAATATATAGATATATATATATATATATATATATATATATATATATATATATATATATATATATTTTTTTTATTTTTTTTTTTTTTTTTCACGCTAGAAGCCTGGAAAACATTGCTCTATTTCTGATCTGATTCTGCATTCTGAATCTCCTCAGTTCCAGTTTGCCCTTCACCCTATACACGATGGGAAGCTTTTCCGATCCAATTTTCTCCTTCCCCTTCTTCTCCATCTCATCCTTTTTTTTTTTTCAGAGTTTAGACTCTGCAACTAAAAGCTTTCTAAACATCTTCCCTCCCTTTGCCATCCTCCGTTGAGCTTTTTTTTGAGTGAATGCCGTTGCAATTTCCTGAATCGATATTTCACAGTTCTTCAGTTCACATGTATGAAGACAGTGCAATAAAAAGATGCGTCTCTATGCGTCAGCCTGACTGTCTCTTTGCATATGTGCCCCTCTGGTTACTCATACTGTACTGTACTGTACATTTCCCCCTCGAGACATCAAATCCCATAAGCTGTCTGAGTACATATACATATAAATATAGAAATGTCCATCCTGTCACGTTTATATGATACTTTCTTATATCTGGCCACCTTCTAAGCAATCATCTGAGGAAGGAATTCCCACACAAGGGCTGATTAAGATGCAGCAATAACAGGCAGGTAGAATATGAAGACCTAAAGGCAATTTTGTGCTTATATTCAGGGAACACTGTCAGTCTGTAAAGTATAGTGCAATATCAGCCATACATCATACACATCAAAAAAGGAGAGAGAAAAGACAACAGCGCTGTAAGAAGTTTGACAAAGCGACCTCTGTCTGGGTTTTACTTCAGGAAGGTACAGATGGATGGCACTCGTACATACTGTACACACTCACAGGGGCTTCAGGGACGTTGTGGACATGCGGGTAAAGATGACAAATTCCCAGAAGAGAGATCTTAATACATAAGCCAAATAAACCAGAGGAGGTGTAAGGAGGTGTAAGGACGTTTAATGCTACATCCTGGAGTCCGAATGCTGCATCGGTGTTTACATGGAGAAAGTTCCTTGTATTCAGAGTTGGTTTATTCACATGCATGAGTTTTTTTGTTGTTGTTTTTGTTGTTGTTGTTGTTTTTTTTAATATGCACATCATCAGACTGTAGAAATTTCCAGATTTTTTCTTGTGAATACATGAAACCTTATTGGTTTTCTGAGATCCCCCATCCCCCACCCCCACTCTTTGTAGATGTCAAGCACAAGATTGGAAGGAGAATATGGCAGAATGACATCTCTCTAGCCGTCTAAATTCAGATAGTCATTACGGACACTCCATGCGCCATGTTCGAATGCTTTTGAACAACAGCGGTAGGTCATTTTGCTCTCTTCCAGGGAGCTCCGAGGCAGTCGGATGACTAAAGTGAAGCCTAGTGACTGAGAAAATTGGCTTCAAGTGGATGAGATGAGAAGAAAAGGCTGGTGCGCCTTCTACTATTATGCCTAGTCAATATTTTGGAAATAACAGAGCAGCATGGTATTTAATCACTCATGCGATGACACGAAGCTTTCACCACCGCTGCAAAGACCAATAATAGATTTTGAAAAATAGAAGTGGGTAGTGTTATTTTTCCAAAATATTTGAGTGACAGAAATATTGCCTGGAGCTTTTGGCCAATGTCAACAAGATGAGTGGAAGAAAGAAAAGAAAAATACGGAGAGAAAGTTCTACTTTGTACAGATATAATGACACTGTGTATAGTGTATGGACTGATTTTATCTATCTATCTATCTATCTATCTATCTATCTATCTATCTATCTATCTATCTATCTATCTATCTATCTATCTTCTCACCAATAAGATATAACATTATGACCACTGACAGGTGAAGTGAACACCACTGATTGTCTCTTCATCACTGCACCTGTTAGAGGCTGAGATATATTAAGCAGTATTTGAACATTGTTCTCAAAGTTGATGTGTTAGAAACAGGAAAAATGGGCAAGCGTAAGGATTGAAGCGAGTTTGACAAAGGCCAAATTGTAATAGCTAGACAACTTTGTCAGAACATCTCCAAATCTGTAGCCTTTGTGTGGCGTTCCTCATCTGTATTGGTCAGTATCTATCAAAAGTGGTCATGGGCAGCTAAGGCTCATTGATGCAAGAGGGGAGGGTAGGCTGACTCACGTGGTCTGATCCAACAGGAAGTTAATGCTGGTTCAGATGGAAAGGTGTCAGCATACTGTACACAGTGCATTGCAGTTTGTTGTGTATGGGGCTTCTTAGCCCCGTCCACTGCCGAAAGAACCAACAATGGGCAAGTCGTGGCCTAATGGTTAGAGAGTCTGATTCGTAATCCTAAGGTTGTGGATTCGAGTCTCGGGCCAGCCATGACTGAGGTGCCCTTGAGCAGGGCACCGAACCCCCCAACTGCTCCCCGGGCACCGCAGCATAAATGGCTGTCCACTGCTCCGGGTGTGTGTTCACGGTGTGTGTGTGTGTTCATGCAGGGTTAAATGCAGAGAACAAATTCTGAGTATGGGTCACCGTACTTAGCCGTATGTCACGTTACGTCACGTCAATGTGCAACAGAAGAAAGTGGCCTGGTCTGATGGTCTGATATATATATGAAAGAATAATTTTCTCTCTCAGAAAAAATAATATTCCATATAACTTGAATATATATGTGTATGTGTGTGTATATGTACAGTATATATACATATATACACACATGGGACAAATGTGAAAGGGTTTTCAAAAGAACGAAAAATTAATAAAAAAGGACTATTATATAAAATTTGACTAATATTTCTCCTTTTGCTCTGACTTTTTTTTCCAAAAGTGTAATCCACATCATTATCCTGAATGACTTTCTTTTAATATCCAATTTCTTTTCCTTTCACCTTAACACCTGAGACCCAAGACAGAAGAGAATTAAAAGTGGAACACGGAGCCCTGCATAATTATTCACAGCCCGCTTTGAACTTTTTGGCATTTTGTAGCATTACAAACTGATACTGATTTAATGAGGATTACGCTGTAGGTAATAAACCTACACAAGATAGCCTGTAATATTAAACTGGGGATGATACTGTAGCTTTGATTATTAGTTCTTTGTTTTTTAATCTTAATATTAAAAAAAAAATAACTTACTAAATAAATTAAACAGAAAACAGAAAATTTATGTGACTGACTGCACCAGAATAAATATAGGGGGTGAATACTTATACTCTCACAACTTTTATGTTATTATGGGTTATTAGTATTTTATTATAGAAAAAATTGGGGTTTATTAAAGGATGAATAGGATTTTGTGTTATTCATCTATTCTATTATTATATATCTATTTGTTCCATTTTAGTTCTTTTCCAAAATATAGAAAAGAAAATTCGATTCAATTAAACACACAAATTTAAAAACACACAATTTTAAACGTTAATAATTGTGTAAAACTCTTACCTCGGAAATGATCTCTGTTATTATTTTTAATAATTAGAAACATCATATATGTGGCAAACTCTGTACATCAAATCTGTCATCCATCACCATAGAGAAATCAAAAAATCTTAAAAAAAACACAAACCCTTGTTCACCAGTTGTTCTTCTGCACAGGTCCCAGTCGTAATACACACATCTCTGTCATTCGTTCTATTAAAAAAATATGCATCAGTATTTGTATTCTTACGTATATATATATATAAAACCCAATATCTTACGGTTCTGTCCATAATATATTTCCAAACAAACCCCAGTTCATTTTCACCTTGTTTATATGTTTGTTCCTCTTGTAGAAGAGTTCCTAATGAACGTTAATTACTCACTAATTAATGGAACACGAACCTGGCACGGGGTGGAAAGGCCGGCGTAAGCGAGGTCTGCGGGCTGTCGCACCGGGTCTGCCGAGAGATGCCTGTCTGAGCGCACAAGGTTACCGCTTTTCCGTCAGTGGTGCTGAGGCGAGAATGAGTATTTTCAGGAGCTAATTAACTGGGGGCCATCTTCATCACATGGCCATTATGCTGAGCAGCAGGGCCTGCAGGGGCGCAGGCCACTCTCTCCACATTTAGCCCTGCCGCTGCTTTAATTGTGCAGAAAATGTAATTTGTGTCTCAGTTCAAGTTCCCTCTGAGAGTGCTGCTCACAGTGGGGGACTCCGGTTGCATGAATAGCTCTGCCATTCAACCAGTGATGTGTGTGTGTGTGTGTGTACATGTGTGGGCGTGTGCCCTTCCCTTCATCCGTGGATGTCTGCAGCTTTGTGAAGGCCTTTTTTTTTTCCTTTCTTTTTTTTATTTACATTTCCAGCATGTAGCAGATGCCCTTATCCAAAGCGACTTATATTTTTATCCCATTTTATGTATACAACTGAGTAATTGAGGGTTAAGGGCCTTGCTCAGGGGCCCAGCAGTGGCAGCTTGGTGGACTTGGGAATTGAACTCACAACCTATCGATTGGTAGTCCAGCACCTTAACCACTAGGCTATCACATCCCACATTTTATCTTATTATTATTATTATTTTTTTTTTTTATCAAACCACATTTACCTTTTGTTCCATAAACACATCCATTTGTTAGAAATTACATGCTATTGTTGAAAAAGAGCATTTAAATTGTTTTTTTAAGCGAACACTGTAGGTATTCCACGTACCAAAAACAATGGACATAACCAGTCTATTAGCGGTACAAACTAATACGGACCAGTTCGATAGAAGAGATGTATTTGCCATGGCAACATACGCGACGTGAGATGCAACAGAGGTTTTAAAGGACGTGTCGTGATCTTAGCGCCTAATCTTTCCGAACTCTGCCTGTATAATGGGTTCTGACAGCCAGGTATTTGTGGTGGTTCAGAAGCAGGAAGGGATTTAGAAGGATGAGGCTGTGAAGAGAGAGGGAAAAAAAAAATAGACAGCAAGCCATATAGGTGGATATACAGTGAAGAAAAAACATGAGGAAAAACACAAAGTGAGAGACACAAAAATCCTGAGAGCAAGATTGACACGGGGAGGATGCAGAGAAGAAATCCTGCGTGCGAGCTCTGCTATACCTGGATCCGCCTTTTGCGTGGGGAAAAGAAAAAAATGCTGATGGGTTGAGTTCGTGAAAGCTTTTCAAGTGAGGGAAAAACTGCTTACTGGTTCTTCTGACAAGAGAAGGAGGCTGAAGGAACTCTTCTTGCACTCTGCCTTTGTTTGGAGACTTTGCAACGGACAGCACTTTCCATCTCCCCCTCCTGCTACGTGCTCTCATTTTCACTCCCATATCCATTTTATTTGTTCCTGCGGCTTGTTTTCAACTATTGGTAGTTTTTAAGAGGTCAATTTATTTATTTATTTTATTTTCAGTGTTTTTTTTTTCCTCTACACCACTCTCAGTACGTTCATACTGTATTCATGTATACATTCTCTCTCTCTCTTTCTTCTATTTATTTATCTATTTATTTACATTAATTTCTCCTATTTGGTCTGAACCAATTCCTAACCTTCCTCCAAGACAGATGAAAGCGCTACAGTATTTGCCCTCTTACGCATGCAGAAGTTCACAAATCCCTACGATTGGCTAGTGGAACTGTGATTGACAGGGGAGAGAGAATATTTGTCCCACCCATCTAGAATACACAGCCGGTTAGGTTAAATTTCAAATAACTTCCTGTTTATTGTGTACAAGTTCTACAAGTATGTGGTAGATTAATGCTTAAGGTGTTGGACTACTCACCAGAAGGTTGTGAGTTTGAATCTCGTTCACCAAGCTGTCGCGGCCGGGCCATTGAGCAAGACCTTCAACCCTTATTTGTATTAAAATGAGGTAATATGTAAGTTGTTCTGGACACATTGTTTTTTTTTTTTTAATATATATAAAAAGTACACCATGTTGTATTCAAATTCTCCGCTTGAAATTATTCCCATATCTCAGCCAGCCGGCTTGTACGCATCCCATTTGTCGTGCTGGGATAGAGCGAGTAAATCTCTTCTCACAGCCATGTTGGATGTGTAGTCCACAGAGCAACAGGAGCAATCAGCAACTCGGAGACACGTAGATAGTGTAACAGTACCACAAAACTGATTCTGTTCACCCTCTTTATCTTTTTCCATCTCAGTCTGTCGTCTCTATTTCTCCTTCAATCTCTCAGCCCTCTTTGAGGCCAAAGTCTCAGTCTGGGTGTCCATTACTAATCGATTCATAAGGAAGAGAGTGCGATGTGAAATAATAGCCTGATCCATGAGAGAAAAGTACAAGGGAATTATCCCATCTCAAGGTTTGTCTTTCCCATTCAGAAACCCCTATGGCTTTGTAATCTGTCTTTATAAACCATCTTAAGCTCTTAATTCACTTGTATCACTCCACTGGCTGGCCCTCGTTTTCTTCTGGCGGGCACTTTGTAGCCCTTAATCCTCTAAACTGCAGGAGATTTCCTCTCGCTTTCAAAACCTCAGCACCGACACCGACGTACAAGACGATATTGACCAGATACGGAAAAATCTTGAAAAAATTATTATCGTTATTGCTGCCGTTGTTGTCGACTATCGAGTGAAAATGTATTCACGATGGCTAAAACTTCAACCACATTGAAAGATGATGTGTGCGTATGATGAAGTATCGTTAGCTACCGCAGCAATTTATCAAGTTTTTAATTAATCGTCTGTTTAAAGCTATATATTTATTATTGTTGTATAAACCTCCAAAAAAACATGTTACGGCGTTTTTGTTCTTGTAGCAGAAATTTTGTGGTAGGATACAAATGCAGGAGGTTATTCCAAAAAATTTTGGAACCTTTTAAATGAATAGGAACATTTTCGAAAATGTTCGAACCCACTGAACGCTCTCACGATCTCCTGACTCAATGGTGTAATATCCTGTAATATATACGTGTGGCTTTCAACAAGAAGAGATTGCATTTAAAAAGTGAATAGTACTAAGAGGAGATATATGTGTTGTTCATGGTGAAATCTGCTACACAGTACATTAAAACTGACTGATGGCTGATTGGTGATAATTGGGTTGTGATGTGATGTTATAGAAGGTCATGAAGTTGCAGACTGTTCTAAACACCACTATGTACCGTGCTGCTATTGGCCCTATTATTACATGTGAGAGAAATGAACTGAACGTGTACCGTGTCGCAATGTGACAGAGTTCGAGTCTTCCTGGGAAGTTCATATCTACAAGCTGGGAAGTTGTAAATACGACATCAATGAACGACACTTTCTTTGCTGTAACGTCTCTTAATTGACTGCAAAAACAAAATACATCAAGGATATTGAACCATAGTTCTTGAAAATGAAGACAAAAGAATCATCACATCAGGTGTGTTTTGTCTTTATTGCTACGTATAATATGAGAATTTATAATAAAACACAACATTATTAATCCACAACAGCGTTCGTTTGTAAATCGTCCTAATCGCGATCAGCTTACTTGTCCCCTGTTGCTGTGTATTATGTCGATCACGACCGATTCACTCTCCACCAGCCCGTGACGAATAATAAGTGTATGAATGTATTCAAATAATAAGTACAAGCCGAAACTTCTTTTGACACTTGAAATAAATTGTGCATCTACGTTCCAAATTACATTGTTTAACCCCAGAGTTATTGGCTTGCGCTTCTCTCCTTGCAGCCTTCTTCTCAGTGATGTATGACTGTAGTTTATTTACACCAACTCCCATGGTGCACCGCTGCCCTGGGGCCAGCTGTTTTTGTGCGAACGCTGAGATGAGGACTCTTCTAAACGTGGATTTAAGTCAGGATTATGAAGCTACATTTTTAATCCTGGTTCATTTCGGGCAGTTCTCTTACTCCATATCGTGCTCCATTCTATCTTACTAAAAATAGATGCTAACTCACAGCACCAAGGTCCTGACAGAGTGTTTAAAAACGACTTGAGTAATTACTTACTATCCTTTTTGAATTAGACTGGACACTGCTAGTCACTGCTAGAGTTTACATAGGATATGAAAAGGCAAGTGAACAAAAGCACCTTGAGATATGGAAGCTCAGTGGTCAAGGTGTTGGACTACTGATTGGAAGGTCATTGGTTCGAATCCTAGGTCCACCGAGTTGCCACTGCAGGGCCCCTGAACAAGGCACTTGACCCTCAATTGCTCAGGTGTATAAACTGAAATAAATAAATAAAAAATTAAGTCATTCTGGATAAGAGTGTCTGCTAAATGCTGTAAATGTTGAGAATTTTGAATCCCTGCAAGTTTGCCATTGCTGGATCCCTGAGCAAGGCCCTGAACGCTCAGTTGTATAAATAAATAAAAAAGTCGCTCAGGATAAAGGTGTATACCAAATGCAGTGAAAGAAGATTGTTCAGCTGGGTCAAATAATAACTCCTTCCAACTGTAATGAGCAGAAAAGCATCCCAGAACATGTAACCTTGAGGCAAATAAACTCCATGAGCAGCACCGGGATCGAAGAACAGCTGTAAAGGGAACTAGTAGCTCAGTGGTTAAGTTGTTGGTGCTTCTGATCAGTATGTTGTAAATTTGAATCCCAGGACCACTTGGCTGCCACTTATGGGCCCCTGATCAAGGCCCTTAACCCTTAATTGCTCAGCTGTATAAATAAGATAAATGTAAGTTGCTCTGGATAAGGGAAGCTGAATGGAAATAGGATGTCTGCATGATTGAATGCATTGCTCTGCTGCCATGTGATGGGCAATAAAGTAACCAGTGTATATATTTACTGTATGTTTAACACTCGATTGTAGATGCACATTCACATTCTGACCTTACATAAAGATTGTTCTCATGAGCTCAGTTCATCCAAGGGCAGAATCAGGAGAGGCTGAAATGCAGAGTTTAGCTGAGGCAGCTGTTGACTCTGTGTTTAAAGGGGAGGAGACCGGCTGCCAGGAAAACTGTCCATTCGCACTTCACCCCTTTTGTGAGGAGGCTGCAGCCGTGGCTGTAATCATCGCACACAGAACGCACACAAAAGCCACGGAACAGGCGACCATTCACAGCTTGACAGGCTTTTCACCTTTTCATCTGTCTGTCAACACATAGCGGCATTATGCGGTCCTGCTCCCAAATGATCTGCCCATAACCATGAAGCCTGCTGTGCATCAAGCATGGTGCGCATATTAGCAGCAGAATTAGTCACGTTGCATTCAATTTAATAAAATCGCCAATACGTGACAGAAACACAACACAAATGACACATGTACTGCGAAGTGTGATATGTTAAAAAAAATGTTTCGAAGAAATATATTTCTCCATCCCAGGAAATTTCCATAGCAATTATAGTGTCACCTTTCGGTAAGCAGCAGGGTGCTCAGTTTTCCAGTGGATTGGCATTGGGGAGATGTATGTGGATTGGTGTGTGTGTGTGTGTGTGTGTGTGTAGGAGGGGATACTCATGCTAAACAAATGCTTTGTACATCACATTAATAATAAAGAAGGATTTGTCAAACTGCAATATTCTGGCCAAATGACTATATGTTTGCCAAGTAATTGTGTCAACACACAAGGGTGTGTAAATTTTTGAACACTTTCTGTTGTAAGCAAGCATGAAATTGAGTGCTTTCACATGCAAGTAGAATGTCTAGAGCAATGTGTTTAGAATGTTTTACATCATTGTTTATGTTTTTTTTTTAATTTTTGTTTATTTGACATGAGAACAGGGAAGTAGAACAGGAAGTAGAATAGGAAGTACGATAAGTACTATAACATGGTTATAGTCTTGATTTACCATGCATTCACCATATCCTTTATGTGCATAACTCTTCAGAAACATGATTTTGTTGTTGTTGTAATTGCTGAAAAAAGTTCTGGCCCTTGATGGTTCCACCAGGTTTCTTACTAAATTTCCAATTTCTGAGACTTGAAACTTGGTCAAAGGTTTCAGCAACACCAAGCAAGCTACACTGAAGTGGATCAAATCCTAGAAACTGAATGTCTTCCAACAATCCAGACCTCAATCCAATTGAGAATCTGTAGCAAGACATGAAAACATGCTTCGTTCTCCATTCACTCCGACAGACCTTGTGTAATTTTGCCATAAAAAAAAACTGGCACAAATATCAGGATCCAGATGTGCAGAGCAGATAAACATATCCTAAAAGACTTGCAGCTGGAAATGCTGCCAAAGGTGCGGTGAATGCTTCTGCAACTGACGACAGCTAGACATACAATACTGTGTAAAACAAGTCATATTTCATTTCCAGGTTGTAACAATACAAAAATTTTGGAAGGCGCAAGAGGGTGAATACTTATACAAGGCACTAGCTCACATGTGCATGGACCGACAGGGGCATTTTATTTTTCTTTCATTGAGTGAAAAGGCAAAAAATAAAAATAGGTTTGGAATTTTTGGTTAATTGGAGTAAACCGGGGGGGCACGGTGGCTTAGTGGTTAGCACGTTCGCCTCACACCTCCAGGTTTGGGGGTTCGATTCCCGCCTCCGCCTGGTGTGTGTGGAGTTTGCATGTTCTCCCCGTGCCTCGGGGGTTTCCTCCAGGTACTCCGGTTTCCTCCCCGGTCCAAAGACATGCATGGTAGGTTGATTGGCATCTCTGGAAAATTGTCCGTAGTGTGTGATTGCTTGAGTGAATGAGAGTGTGTGTGTGTGTGTGTGTGTGTGCCCTGCGATGGGTTGGCACTCCGTCCAGGGTGTATCTTGCCTTGATGCCTGATGACGCCTGAGATAGGCACAGGCTCCCCGTGACCCGAGGTAGTTCAGATAAGCGGTAGAAAATGAGTGAGAGTGAGTGAGAGGAATAAACCAGGAAGTAGAAATTAATGGCACCAGAACAACCACCAAGAACAACCTATGAATTTCTCAATCTTAAATTTCATCCTGTGAAAGCCATCAACTTTTAAGTAAAGAAAAAACGATGCCCGAGTTCGTACCACTCCCAGCATTCAGTACGCCATTTGTGAGCATTTCAGTTCAATTCAATTCGATTCAAGTTTATTTGTATAGCGCTTTTTACAGTTGCCATCGTCTCAAAGCAGCTTTACAGAACAAATATTAACAAAATGTTAATATATACAAAAGGTTATTTTAAGTTATATTAACAAAAGGTTAATATAAAGAATAATATAAAGATTAATAGAATACAAAATTCAGGATTAATATTAGATAGATTTAGTTCACAATGTGTATGTATTTATCCCCGATGAGCAAGTCTGAGGTGACTCAGGCAGCAGTGGCAAGGAAAAACTCCCTTAGACGGTAAAGGAAGAAACCTTGAGAGGAACCAGACTCAAAGGGGAACCTCATCCTCATATGGGTGACCCTGGAGGGTGTGAGGGTGTCCAACTGGAGCTGGTAGATCTCTAGATGCCTCAGGATTCTCACAGTCGGCCTCATCTCAGTGGAGGTCCAAAATCATCATCGCACGGAAGACTCTATGACATCATAGTAGTAGACATCTTGTAAAATCCCCACTAAAAGTGTACAATATGTGTAACTTGTCTTATGAAAAGGTAGCTCTCTGAGTCCACAGCGGGTGATGACTGAATTCGAGTAACGGAGCCGAATGAATAGCACGTCAGTCATTTTAATGACTTGATTTTGTCCAGTTGATTCAACCTTCTTAACTGTGCGCCAAGATTTTGAGTTTATTTTTAATTTTGGAGACAAATATCCCCTCAACACTCATTCGTTTAGCAAATGGAATATAATCCAAAATAGTACGAATTAAATTACTTGCAACAAAGCCCTGAGGCTGAGCGCCAGCTAATTTATTATTAAGGGTTGGAGAGGGACCTGAGCCCCTTCTACCGTATATAGGCCGAGAGGTTAAATGAATATTTTGGCATTTTTGCACAAATAATTATACTGAGTCTCATACGCAGCATTTCCTGTTAAGTTAATGGCTCAAGCACCATCCATCCACCACAGGTGCATGATTCATTAAAAAAAAAAACAGGTACAGCCTAGTAAAAAGATGGAATATCACTTAAAATGTAGATTAGGGAGAAGTTTTGTTGTTGTTGTTGTTTTTGTTGTTCTTTGTTTTTTTTTTGTTTTTTTTTTGCCATTTTTTGCTTGGTATCTATTATGCTTTACTTGGTTCCTTTTGATTCCCCTTTGATTATTCCGTCAGAATTAAATTCACCATGAAATAAATGCAGGCTTTTGATGTTGTGACACACACACACACACGCACACATACACACACACATTTTCACATCAGTGGATTCCATCATGTTTGCTTTGTTTGGCTGATTTTACATGAATTTGTTTTCTTTATTCTTCAGGTCTTTTAGAATCTGTATTATCCTGTTATCAGGTTTTATTCTTTCTTGTGCGATATTCTGTACATTTATCTTTTTTTTTACTTCCCAATATTAAAGTCATATATTGCAAAAACGCTGGGGCTTTTAATCAACGGGAAATTGCAGAACGTTCTTTAGCGCTAACACAAAATTAATTTGCGAGATTAATACAAGCAATAAAGATCCTCCGGTGTGGCCTCCTGACTGCAAACATGGCGCTTGCTGCCAGCATTCACAGGTTTGAATCATCGCAGCGTGAGTCACAGGTGTCATGAAGCTGGTACGCATCAGGTTTATCAGAGTTTTTCGATCTGTCAGAACACACAGGGTTTACACGTGAGCTGAATTTAGATCATGCAGTATATACGTGAGTATAACAATTATGTTATGTAGTCTGGTGTTGTAGGATTTGTACTAGATATAGGTACAAATACAAAACTGCTATCTGTTGTTTCTTTTGATTCATCCCGTGATTGGTTTGCTCTTCTGAATGTCCACTCTGATTGGCTGCTGGCAAATAGCCACTAATGCGGTCATGACTGGATCGTACTTGTATGAATGAATGTATGATCGTCTGAATCCAGACTATAAACCATGGTAGTGAGTGATGAAGAAGGAAAGAAGAAAGGAAGGAAGGAAGGAAGGAAGGAAGGAAGGAAGGAAGGAAGGAAGGAAGGAAGGATATGTAGAATTGGGTCTATAATGTAAAACTGAGGGACAGCAGGAAAATATGTGTAAATTAATTTAAAAACAATATTTTGTACGGCGTATTTGCACAGATAGATAGATAGATAGATAGATAGATAGATAGATAGATAGATAGATAGATAGATAGATAGATAGATAGATAGAATGGGGATGTAACGATGAAGAGAAGCAAGAAAGTGTATTTAACTGTATTTAGGTTTCATTTTTGATGATATTCAAGTAGAATTAAATAAAGAAGGACGGAAGGAAGGAACGAAGGAAGGAAGGAAGGAAGGAAGGAAGGAAGGAAGGAAGGAAGAAGGAAGAATATTGTATATAAATGTCTGTCAGGTTAGAATGTAAAAAGGAAGTAAAGAGAGGTCATTGTGTTTAAATGCCATCCAAATTTGGTAATTTAGGTTTGTAATGTGAAAAGGAGAAATAAAGTCCCTCGTGTTGCTGGTGATAACTTGGAGCCTTCTGAGTCGAATTTTAAATTGATAATGGTGGCAAAATTGGTAGCCATCAGTGGCAATGTGCTCTAGCGTTTACATACTGTTAAAATGAAGCCGCCTGATCATCTCAGTAATAGAGTTCTCCGTGCTTAAGTGGGCCATAGAGAGAGTCACGCAGCTAAGAACTATGAGTCGAGTTTTAGTGTCTTGCCTCCTCAGTGTCCTGTAACACAAGATCAACTTGTGGAAGATTCCTAAGGAGCTACTGCCCCCTTTCCCATAGTACATACACTGAAGTGCCAAAAAGCAAAATGTCTGTACTGTACCAAAATAACAACACAAATATAAGTAATACACATATAAATGTATTGTTTTCAAAAATATTTGCACCCACCCTTGGTGACCTGGTGATCCCAAGGATGGAATAAACAGAGAAATTCTGATAAATGTTAGTTTGAAAAGTTTTCACTTCCTGAGTCACCTCAGACTTGATCATTGGGGATAAATACAAACACATTTAAATATATCTAATATTAATCTTGATTTTTTTTTGTATTATATTAATCTTTATATTAACCTTTTTTTTTTAATGTTTTTATTGTAAAGCTTCTTTGAGACAATGTCAATAGTTAATAGTGCTATACAAATAAATGTGAATTGAATTGAATCAAAAAACTTCAGTTTCTCTCCATTTTCCCAAACGTATTGAAGGATACTATTCTTATGGGTCTAGATCTTAGCTTTTTTTTTTAACATCTTTAACCTTTATTATTAGTTTAGATTTTTTTATAAGATTAATAGTTTTTTATTACACAGTTTAAGCTTAGAACTGTGAGTCTGATTCCTCTCAAGGTTTCTTTCTTTACCAATTTAAGGGAGTTTTTCCTTGCCAATGCTGCCTGATGCTCACCTCAGACTTGCTCATTGGGGATAAATACATACACATTGTGAATTATATATATATATATATATATATATATATATATATATATATATATATATATATATATATATATATATATATATATATATATATAAAATCTTGATTTTTTTTTTATATTAATTCTTATATTATTCCTTATGTTTACCTTTTGTTCTATGTTTATGTTCTGTAAAGCTGCTTTGAGACGATGTCTATTGTAAAAAGTACTGTACAAATAAACTTGAATTTAATTGAATTGAGGGGGGCACGGTGGCTTAGTGGTTAGCACGTTCGCCTCACACCTCCAGGGTCGGGGTTCGATTCCTTCCTCAGTGTAGCTTGCTTGTACTGTAGCCCATCTAACGTGTGTATTCTGAGGTGCCATGATTGTAAAGAGTACTTATTTGAGTTACCGTAGCTTCCGATCAGCTTGACCTTGTCTTGTCTTGTCATTCTTCTCCTCAGTCAAATTTTGGTGAATGTTTATACATATATCTTTGTTTTTAAAGGCTGTTTGGCTGATTTGAATCATCGTATGGCATGATTTATATTAGTGCGATTATTTTTGCCTGTTTTCTTGAAGGTACATCCAAATAATGACAAATACAGGCATGGCTATACACAAACAGAACACTTTATCTGTTTCACCAAAGCCAATAAACAGCAATAAATCCATATTTATCGTGACATTTAAGAACAATAGGGATCTATAAAGTATGTACTTGTCATTTACTTTTCCTAACAGCGCGGGCCTGCAGATTTATCACAATTCTCACGATGAAGGTTATGGTTATGTTGGACATTTAACAGTGTAACATTTTCCAAAAAAAAACTTCAGTAGTATTCAGTAGTAATTGAATTTGTAGAAATCTTTCACGAGTTCAGGTTTTGTGTTTTAGTAATACGATCATGTATCTGGGACGAGTTCCCTCGTCCCTATCTGTGCTCTTTTCTTTCGCTCTTTGGCCCATTGGATGCTCTCCATGCAGCTGGCAGGACTGTATTTAGGAGCTGCTGTGCATGATGGCCTTTAGCAGAGAATGTAATTTCAGGCTCCAATGGGGGAATAAAAGAATTGAAGAAGAATGATAATACAGTAGAAGGTCAAATATTGATCGTGTTATTGAGAGCTTTAGGCTTATGGCAAGCTGAGTGTACAAACCTCCTTCAGGCCCTTTCTTCCTCCAGGAGAGAGAGAGAGCAAGGAGAAGGGGAGAGGGAAGATAGAGAGGGCAATATGCTATGCATCTCTTTTTCGGGATTTGACAGAGCACGAGATTTGCGCAGAGTTCTTCAATTCCGCGCCTGTCCGATGGTGTTTAGTGTATGTGGGAAAATCTTGCCTGTGTCCTTGTAAGTCAAACGGTCCCGGGAGATTCAGATGAGACTGCGGCACGGGTGAATATTTCTGCTCACCGCACATATCCTAATACTATTCCAGTCCATAGAGAGAGGCTTGAGACCAAGAGAAACGTCTTCACCAATCAGCACAGGGCCCCTCAACCTTGGGCCTGCGACCGGGCCAAGCCGCTCCTTTGGTGAATATAAGTGGAAGCGACACACAGACAGAGGTTGTTAGCCAGCCTTATTTACTCTCCGTAAAAGCTCGGCTGGTGTTAAAAGCACTCCACTGCAAATGCTTTCATGCAAAGCCCTCCACCTTTCCTGGGCACCATTTAAAAAGCACACTTTAAAAATCTGCCATTAAGTTAACCGTATCCCATCATTTCCACGTAGATCTGCTGCAAGAATGTCCTGTTTCAACCTGGTGTTCCGTTAATGCTTAATTCATTCAAAGCATTTGAAAGGAAACGTTATGAAGGTTAAGGTTACAATAAGCGGTGTCGCTAGCACTTGTCCTTTTTTTATACCTTGAGGTCGATAAAACAATCAAAATTTCCCTTTCTCCTTCAAATTCCTCTAAATATTTTATATTCGATCAGGTTTTTAAGCTTGTGTAAATAACACGGAGGTGTCGATGTGTGTTCGTTATTTATTTTGTGGTACTTTGTGAGTTTGTTGTGCATTTTAAGTCTTTTTTTTTTTTGGCCATAAAAAAAGAAGACAAGCCAGTCTGCCCGTACAGAGCCGTAACCCATAAGCCAAGGACAAATACCTCAACTGAAGACACGATTTAAAGCCTGCTTATTATTATTCACACATTATACACACGCACAAGTAATCAGGCGTTATTTGCTTTTGTGTCATCTGTTGGCTTCAATTGAAAATATCAAAGAGCAGCAGTGCGTGATAGATAGATAGATAGATAGATAGATAGATAGATAGATAGATAGATAGATAGATAGATAGAATATATACACGTACAATTTTTTTTCATCTGATAATTTAACATTTTCTTGAGAAAAATGAGCTGCCTTTACTTCTTTTTTATATTATATACTTTACACAGCATTACAATCACTGGTAATTATTCATTCATTCATTCATTCATTCATCTTCTACCGCTTATCCGAACTACCTCGGGTCACGGGGAGCCTGTGCCTATCTCAGGCATCATTGGGCATCAAGGCAGGATACACCCTGGATGGAGTGCCAACCCATCGCAGGGCACACACACACACACTCTCATTCACTCACGCAATACTGGTAATTACTATTTTTTTTTTTTTTTTTTTATCATACCACTCTCAGGTCAAAATGACCTGAACATAATCATTGTAATATTATATTTATTTTAAGTTTCATGATGGAAAAAAAAAAAAAAAAAAAAAAAAAAAAATATATATATATATATATATATATATATATATATATATATATATATATACACACACACATTGTTCCACTTAGGGCATTGTGACTTCTTGAGCAAGAAATTTAAGTGCATAAATTGCAGTAGATTGCTTTAAAGTCTGACTGTAAGTACAACGTGTTGCTTTTACGCAGTACTTTACAGATATACACCGTTTCATTGAACAAAATGCTTTAGTAGCTTTAGCAGCATATGAAGTGAGTTTTGGCATTTACGCTAAGGTTGTGCATCTTGTTCACTTGGGGGAAACTTGGGAGTGGATGTGCTTTGTGCACTAATGTACATGCTGAATCATGACATGCTTGTGTGTTAGGATGCAGGTTACTGGTGCGATAATAACCTTTAGGCTGACTACCAGCCTCTGTTTCTCAGCATGTGTACTGTAGTGGGTCATGGACTTTTCCACAATCTCAGAGGATTAATCGATAATCATATTATTGTAAAACCTGGTTTATTTATTTTGTTTTCTCTTTGTAAAGGAATTCTTTGGTAGTGATCTGAACACATAATTGTGACATGCTTTATGTGGTAGCCAATTTAGTGCCATACTGGTACTGGTATGAGACCAAGGAGAATTTTGATTGAAATCTCAAGTTTGTTGCCGCTATGATGACACACGCTTTCTGAAAGTCGTGCTTTAATGAAAATCATTAAACAGCAAGAGATACAGATGCATCAAAAGAGATGCTACAGTACAACATGCTAAAGTACAGAACAAAGCATCCTTATTACCTCAAGCACACTTTTTCTTTTAAATCTTTTTATATGACACTTTTTATTGATGAGCACAGTGTACAATTTGTTTACATGTTTAGTTCGCAAACCTGAAATTGTTGATTCATTTTGTGTAGCTCACACAAGACAAGTTCTGGCTATAACTTAAAGGATAGGTTTATATTATTGTCCTTATTGTATAGATAGATAGATAGATAGATAGATAGATAGATAGATAGATAGATAGATAGATAGATAGATAGATAGATAGATAGATAGATAGATAGATAGATAGATAGATAGATAGATAGATAGATAGATAGATAGATAGATAGATAGATAGATAGATAGATAGTGCAAATGTGTGTATTATGTATACTGTATGTTCAAGAATAACCAAGATAACATACAGTGTATAAAGATAATACACACTAACAGATGGCGTAAATAAACTGGGCTAAGAAAGGAACTTATAGTTATGTACAATTATAATTGGTAGAAACGATGTGACGAAATGACCAGAAATGAACAAAAATCTCATTTTAAAGGGACTTTTACTATGGACACTCCATATAATCTATGCATAATAATATCCCAATGAAAAATATGTGTTGCTTAGCAAATGCTGAATCATTGAAATAGTGACGCTTCTGTTTACGGAAAATGTCAGCGTTTCGAAACAGGAGGTTTTCCTCCACAGGGAAGTCCTCCACAGGACAGAGGAAGTTAATTTGACTGGTTTCCAAGGGGACAAGTTGCTTTTTCGAGCTGTGTTTAAGAGAGCTATGTTATCATATGATTTCAGTTATATCAGGAACTAAATTGCCTAATGGAAAAGAAAGGACATTAGTTGGTGTTTATAACAGTTTATAATCACACCCTCCAGTGTCACCCAAATGAGGACGAGGTTCTCTTTTCAGTCTGGTTCCTCAAAGTTTCTTCAAATTCCATCTAAGGGAGTTTTTCCTCACCTCAGTCACCTCAGGCTTGATCATTAGGGAACAATACAAATTTAGATATGTTTAATATTAATCTTGAACTTTTGTAAAGTAGTATATAATAATCTCTGTATAATAATTTTCTTGTATAAAATAATAAATCTGTAATAATTTTTTTTTCTTATATTCTGTAAAGCTGCTATGTCCATTGTTCAAAGCGCCATACAAATACATTTTAATTAAAGATTTAATTGAATTAATGGATGTTCTATAAACAGTGACAAAAATTAAAACATTTGTAATCACAAATTTTATAAGATAAAGCTCCTGAACTGCTACTCATCTTATGAATTTTATAAGATTTTAAAAAAGTAATACACTTCAGGGGGGGCACGGTGGGTTAGTGGTTAGCATGTTCGCCTTGTGTGTGTGGAGTTTGCATGTTCTCCCCGTGCCTCGGGGGTTTCCTCCGGGTACTCCGGTTTCCTCCCCCATTAAGGTGCTGGGCTACCAGTCGGAAGGTTGTGAGTTCAATCCCAGGTCCACCAAGATGCCACTGTTGGACCCCTGAGCAAGGCCCTTAACACTCAATTGCTCAGTTGTAGAAAAAAGAGATAATGTAAGTCTCTCTGGATAAGGGCGTCTGCCAAATGTCTTAATTGCATTCACACAAGAAACTTGGTATATTTGTGAAAAAATAGCTTACTTGTGATCCTGAGCATGTGTAAATTCACACATAAGAAGAAAATATTGTAAACTTCGACTTCCTCGACTACAAATCATAAAATTTGCGTGCAATTTTTATATATACTGTCTGTATATATGATTTTTTCCGCTTCAACACTGTCAAGTTTTTTACTTCATCGCATGTCTATCCTTAGAGGACCTTAATCATATAATCTGACTCATATTATAAACACACAGTTCTACAATCTAGAAGATTTTATTAGGATCATCTCGTACAGTGTGACAAGTAATAATGTTAAAAGGCTGCAGTAATCGCACAGCGTAAAACGGAAAAGCTTAAGAAAAGTAATGAAGGTGTTCAGTTCATAAAACGGTCCTGTAGCGTTCAGCAGTAGTCGTGATGCAGTGGGTAAATCCGCTCGGCTTTTACGGCAAGCTCGCCCCATTAAAAGTGTGGGACATTATGTGGAAGTAATGAAGACTCCCAGCATGTAAATACAATGATTTCTGTGTGCAGATGGAAAACCTCCACAGTCTAGTTAAGTGAATGCATGAAGCACTTTCAGTAATGTCATACAAGGTTCATGTTAGTGTAAAAAAAATCCTTGACTAAAAGCAGGAATTACAGCATTAGTGCGTGTTTTGAAGGATGTGTATGCTAATATGTAACCCCTCGTTGCTTTCCTCAGGTGCAGACAAGAGACTAAGTAAAATCTTTCCCGCAACACTTCCATCTTGGCATGAATGCGTAATCAAACTCGCCCTGCGTGATTCTGTTTTGGAACTGAATTCATCAGTCATGCCGAATATCTCATTTACTGGTACGATCTAATGGCTTCATTTGAATGTGGCTTTGAAAATTTGACTAAATGTTCCTCTGTCATTCCCTGTTGCTGTAATGCTATATGAATTGCTACTTTATTTCATGTTTTCATGTTGGGGGCTGATTACTTAAGCCATTTTTTCCAGCTGTTTGAGTAAATGGATTTTATCCCTTGGACGGCCTTAAAGCATAAACGCTAGGACTTTTTGGAAATGGTTTAGTTAGTTTTAGTGGAAAGTATCATCTATCTTCTTGGCCATAAATTAAGGGGAAAAGTTGTCTCGGTGTTTCTGGTGAAATATTTAAATTTTACGGGCAAATAATATGTGGGGGGCACGGTGGCTTAGTGGTTAGCACGTTCGCCTCACACCTCTAGGGTCAGGGTTCGATTCCCGCCTCCGCCTTGTGTGAGTGGAGTTTGTATGTTCTCCCCGTGCCTCGGGGGTTTCCTCCGGGTACTCCGGTTTCCTCCCCCGGTCCAAAGACATGCATGGAAGGTTGATTGGCATCTCTGGAAAATTGTCCCTAGTGTGTGAGTGCGTGAGTGAATGAGAGTGTGTGTGTGCTCTGCGATGGGTTGGCACTCCGTCCAGGGTGTATTCTGCCTTCATGCCCGATGACGCCTGAGATAGGCACAGACTCCCCGTGACCTGAGGTAGTTCGGATAAGCGGTAGAAGATGAATGAATGAATGAATAATATGTGAATCTATTTTTCAAACAAACAGTGGGAAAATGCTTGGTCTAGTCACAGTCATTAATGGTAATGGTTAACAAATCTGCCTCACTCCTCGGGTTGCAGGTTCAATTCCATTCCACGTTCTTCTCATGGTTCTGGGTGCTCCAGTTCCCTCCCCAGTCCTGCATTGTCTACACCTACGGAAAGCAATAAGAGGGTTTGTATAACAGCATACACTTCCTCCAAAACACACACTAATTCTGTAGTTCCTGTAATTGTATCAGTAGTGGCTCAAGTAGCTTGTTGATCAGAGGCATGGAGTTCAAGCCCCAGCACTGCCAAGCTGCCAGTCTCGGGCCCTTGAGCAAGGCCCTTAACGCTCTCTGCTCCAGGGCTGCTGTATCATGGCTAAAGCTGTGCACTGACTTCCAAATTTGTGATATATGAAGAAAGAATTTCACTGTGCTGTAATGCATATGTGACAAATAAAGGTGTCTATGCTAATTGGCATCTCTAAATTGTCCAGCGTGTGTGATTGTGCCTTGTGATAGGTTCCAGGGTGACCCCTGCCTTGTTCCCAGAGTCCCCTGGGATAGGCTCCCTGTGACCCTTTGTAGGATCAAAACTCATTTGTTTTTTAACGTTTCTATCAGTGCCACATGGAGCCCCTGGTTTAGAAAAGCTGATCTACGTTATAGAAAGAAAAAGTTAAATGTCTTCAACAGATTAGAATGAGTCGGATAAAAACACAGAAGCATCTTGAGTATCTTGTGTGTGAGTGTGTGTGTGTGTCACTGTACCCTCTTTGGCTATGCACACACTATATGAGTAGTCTGGATCTTTTCCATTCCACTAAGGCGAGAGCAGAAATAACTTTATTTCAAATTCCCAGGTGGAAACGACGAGAGCAAAATCTTTGGACTTCCATCTCCTCCTTCCTGTGCACAGATAGAACAGAAGAAACACACACACACACACACACACACACACACACACACACACATGCACACACCTTCAGGGCAGTTTTTTATTTCTTTTATTAGATGTCAAGCTTCAGATAAAGATTCAAGCTACCAGGTAAACACTATGACAGCTATTACAGAGGATATTTTGTCTGTGAAACACTCTAAAACAGTCAGGATTACTCCAAGCAAAACATTTTTTTCTTTAACGTTTTTTTTTTTCCTTTTAGGAAAATCAGCTTAGGAATTCATTGGGAGTCATGTACTACATCTAAATCAGATTTGTATTATTTGTTTTAAATACATGATAAATTCATGCTTCATTTTAGTCCGCAGCATTTTTTTTCTGTCACAGTGATATATTGTGTTTCTCACCTCCTTCATTCCACGTTACCTTTAAACCGGTTCCTTCAAAAGAAATAATAAAAAAATGCGGAGTCAATATTAATGTATATATTTATTCATAAATCTGTCCTCTTGTATTATTCATTTGGAGAAACAGTGTGAATGTGAGTGGGTGCGAGAGTGAGCAAGCGAGCGTGTGTGTGTGTGTGCATGTGTGTATAAGAAAAAGACTGATTTCTCGGATATGTGAACCCGCAGAATGGCTAATTAAATTCCAATGCAAATCCAGCAGTATTTCGTGACAGCTTGTGATAAAAACCCTATTGTGTTTAATGATATGCTTTGTGAATGTGCATGAGTGGAGATGGAATTGAAAATGGGGGGTTAGAGGGAGGATGAATCCAGATGCAGCTCAAGCCTACCTGTGGATGTGCTGCAGGATGTGGCTGAAGGGTCCGATTCGGATCACGGGCATAACAATACTGACGATGATTATAATAACAATGATAATAATAGCGTTAAAACCATCTAATGGAAGTTTCCTTCAAAGCAATTATTAATATTATATGATACATGATACCGTTTTTGCTCAGCTTTTAGGTCAGGATGTACCGAGCTGCTTAGAGAGCTGTATATAGCATGCTTTTATTTAAAATATTTATGAGGAAGATGGAACTTCTAAGGGAGAAGGCACGGCGGCCTAGTGGTTAGCACGTTCGCCTCACACCTCCAGGGTTGGGGGTTCGATTCCCGCCTCCACCTTGTGTGTGTGGAATTTGCATGTTCTCCCCGTGCCTCGGGGGTTTCCTCTGGGTACTCCGGTTTCCTCCCCTGGTCCAAAGACATGCATGGTAGGTTGATTGGCATCTCTGGAAAATTGTCCGTAGTGTGTGATTGGGTGAGTGAATGAGAGTGTGTGTGTGCCCTGCGATGGGTTGGCACTCCATCCAGGGTGTATCCTGCCTTGATGCCCGATGACGCCTGAGATAGGCACAGGCTCCCCGTGACCCAAGGTAGTTCGGATAAGCGGTAGAAGATGAATGAATGAATGAATGGAACGTTTCTAAATATTAATACAGATACTCCGTCAGAGATACGATAGTTCGACTTGCGAACTTTCGATCTTATGAGGGACGATAGCGATACGACAAAATTGTCAACATATTTTAAATTTCACGTGGCAGGCGATCTTAGCAGCGTATATTTTAATACTTATATTCCACAGTGCTATTGAATTCTTAAATCCGATTGGTCTAAAGGAGTTGATTAATTGTGTAGAACAGCTTCCTGGTTGGTTAGTAGTGCCAGTTGTATCATTTTTAGAGTAAGAAGATTTTAGGATTCCTGTAAGAGATGTTTATGAAGTATTTATGGAAGGAGTCTCCAGTGTCAGAAGTATATCTAACAGTCAGAAGTAAAGCTGTAATTGTATAGAAACAGAGAGGCTGGTGAGCAAAGAGGTTTCAGCTGCCGTAACATAACCGCTAACTGTCTTTGTACCTCAGTAAACTATTTAGTACATTTAGCTTATATTAATAACAACTTTATTATATATAGAAGCAGCATGTGGTGCTTTGCAGAGAGAGAACAATGCAAAATTACATAAAAGACTATTTATAAAACAATATGAGTGCATTGATTAAAGAAAGGAAATTAATAAGAAAAGTAATTAAAATGTAGAAATAAAAGATTGCCTTTATTAAAAAGCAATAAAAATCTGAACTTGCATAAAAAGAAGGTTTAGAAAAGTAATTAAAATGATCTTTATAAAGAAAATGATCTTTATCTTTCTGTGTCTTTAAGGGCGCCTTCATAATTACTTAATTGTTTAGTTTATTTCATATATATATGTAATTTACTTTATGCTTATGTGCAAATAATTATTAAAGATATGACATCACCATCACAAAAATGATATTTTTGTTTTTTATTTTCTCTACGTCAGTCTCTTGAGTTTTGTTATCTGCTCAGCTCATCACCTCATCGTCATGCATGATGGAAATGTAATGTAATAAAAATAAATTGAAACGAGATGATCAGAGGCGACGCACAGGCAGCACGTGTCTACGCAACAGGAGCGTTGTACGAAGATGTTGAGTCCGTATGCTGTATTTTTGCACCGTGCGCACTTTTGTGAGTGCATATAGCGACATGTAGCGTAGCCCGTGCACGCTGATGACCCCTCGCTGCGTTCCCGCCGAAGCTTACCGAGGAGGAAGAGCTGAAGGGGAGGGCAGCCGGTGGAAGCTGAACAAACAGCCTGTCAAGGTTAATTACATCCAGCTCTGTGAAGGCCTTTAGGCCTGCTCCTTGTATCCTCACACACATAAACACAACTTTGAGCCAAAGGGAGGAGGGAGCAGGTAGAGGGGTGCTTTAGGTGCAGAGGGCACACAGTAAAATCAGCAGTGTTAAATGAACTCCTACGCTGCTGGGTTTGACTGTGGTGAACTCTGTAGGAGTTTATTGAACATTTCTGGTTTCTATACATCTTACCTGAGCAGCACAAGATATTATCTTACAGTAAAGATTCTCCAAGTATATAGTACACACACACACACACACACACACACACACACACACACACACTCCACACACAAATTCAAATTTATTTGTGTAGCACTTTAAACAATGGACATTGTCTCAAAGCAGCTTTACAGAACATAAGAAACATAATACAAATAATATATATAAAGATCTTATACAAAGATTAATATAATACAAAAATTCAAGATTTGTATGAAACTTACAAGTGACTGTGATTAGGAAAAACTCACTTAGATGAAAGAGGAAGAACCCTTAATAGGAACCAGACTCAAAAGGGAACCTCATCCTCATTTGGGTGACACTGTAGGGTGTGAATATAAATATACAGTCTGGCAATTGTGTATTAATTAGGAGGTTGTTGTACTGAAAGACCACATGTACCTGGCATCTTCTCATAAAATGTCCAAATACTTTATGAAGCGGAACATAACTGGAGCTGGGACATCTCTAGATGCCTCAGGATCTTCAGAGGGTTGGTCTCATCTCAGTGAATCCAAACACACACAGACACACACACCATAGTTATTCGGTTATTCATCTTCAGTAACTACTTCATTTTGCTCAGACTGATGTTGGATTCAGGGCCTAATAACATGCCTAAAAAGGTATGACACAGCAGTACACTCAGAATTGGACTTCAGTCCATCTCAGAGCACCACACAATTTAGCATTACCAATTGACATCCTGGCATGTTTTGGGGAGCTGGGAAGAAGTCTCACAGGAGAACATGCTAGAATTTGCACACACAGTAACACAAGGTTCAGTATCTAGACTAATGTATATACTACACAAAAATGGACTCTGGGAAACCAAGCATGGGTAATACAGTATGTAATAAATATTTAAATATGTATATGCAACAGACTCGTCCATGCTCCTAAGAGAAGCCACAGAATTTCTCGGAGGCTTTTATTGTTTGGTCTGCCTGTTGTTATTAGGATCATATTTATACTACTGTGGTATTATAGTGCAATGTTATAAAGTGGTAGTCATTTAAAACCTTTAAATAAGAGACTGCAAAGGTTTTAGAGTTTATTGTTGTGTGCTTGAAAAGTGCTTTAGTGCTTTAAGTATCTATATCCATTGAAAGGATTGTGCTACAGTTGTACACAAACTGATAAGTCAGCTTTTCATGGTACAAAAAAGTAGCAAAGTGTAAACATTGAACACAGGCAAAAGACTGCAAAATTATTAATGTGCTCTAATAAAGTAAAAATAATAGAATAATTCTTAATCTACAGATTTCCAGAACTGAAACATTGATCAGGGGGACACGGTGGCTTAGTGGTTAGCACGTTCGCCTCACACCTCCAGGGTTGGGGGTTCGATTCCCGCCTCCGCCTTGTGTGTGTGGAGTTTGCATGTTCTCCCCGTGCCTCTGGGGTTTCCTCCGGGTACTCCGGTTTCCTCCCCCGGTCCAAAGACATGCATGGTAGGTTGATTGGCACCTCTGGAAAAAATTGTCCGTAGTGTGTAAGTGCGTGTGCCCTGCGATGGGTTGGCACTCCGTCCAGGGTGTATCTTGCCTTGATGCCCAATGACGCCTGAGATAGGCACAGGCTCCCCGTGACCCAAGAATAGTTCGGATAAGCGGTAGAAAATGAATGAATGAATGAAAAACATTGATCAGTGTCTTAATTTTCAATGCACAATATGGCCAAAAGTATGTGAACACCCAACTGTCACATCCGTATGTTGTGTTTCGGCTTCATGAAGATTTCGGACCTTCAGTGAGATCCTGAGGAACCAAGAGATGTACAGCTCCAGTTAGATTCCATTTCATGAAGCTTTCACACATGGATGTGGTCTTTGAGGACAACAAGCACCTAATCAATACACAATTGTCAGACTGTATATGACTGTAGAAAGGACATCATTCATAATAACACTCTCCGGTGTTTATAACAGTTTATATACACACCCGCCACTGTCACCCAAATGAGGATGAGGTTCACTTTTAAGTCTGGTTCCTTTCAAGGTTTCTTCCTCTTCCATCTAAAGCAGTTTTTCCTTGCCACAGTCACGTCAGTCTTGCTTATTAAGGATAAATAGAAACACATTAAAGTCTAAAATTAATCTTGAACTTTTGTTGGTCTTCGCCAAACACATTCGGAAGCAAACAATTGTCTAGAATGTCTTTGAACGCTACAGCATAGGGAATTTCCCTTCAAGAGAAGAGAACTAATAGCCCAAATGACAATGCACCAATTCATATGGTGTGAAAGAACTCGAGTGTCCTGTATAGACCCCTGACCTCAACCCCACTGTCCACCTTTTAGGTCACACTTAACCTCTTGAGGGTGAATGAACATAAATCTCCACAGCAGAGCTCCAAATCTAGTGGAAACCCTTCCCAGAAGAGTGGAGATTATTATATCATTAAAAGAAGGACTAAATCTGGAATAAGATGTTTAGGGACATATGGGTGTCACTGGTCAGGTGCTTTTGGCCATACCGTATCTCAAGCACAAGCAAGTTTCAAAAGCATTAACAAAAATGAAGAAAGAAGAAAATTACATTTAAAGATTAAATTGCAACTCCACTGAAAGATGCCAAATTTTTATAACTTAATAACAGTATGGACAAGATTACTGCCAAATTGTAAAGAATACACTATAGTATTCTGGAAAATAAGTTCTCGCTTTTATATCTGCATGATTCACATCAGTCTCTGTTTCATTACCTGAGGTAAAAGTCGCTCAGTGCATTAAACACAAGCCTCATCATTATCTCTTCACTCTTCATAGTTCATGCTAACATTAATGTCTTTTTATTATTTAAACTTCATCCTCTGTCATCTGGACACAACATGTATGCACTCCTTTCTGTACTGATGATGATATGACATCTAAAAGCTGATAACTGATTTTTAAACTGATTCTTATGACCATTTTTCTTTTGCCATCAATATCAATGCAAAAAAAATTAAACCGATTTTTAAACATTTACTTTTCAGACTTTTCCGCTTGTCAAAGTAGACAGATCTATCAAGGATTCTGTCAAAGTGTGATATTTATTGTGTGAGGAAATCACACTTAGCTAAAAATGGTTTAGTCATCTTTAGACAGCCTGGATGTTTGTTATACAACTTGCTCTGATCTTTGCAGGCAGAACAACAAACACGGTTCGGAAGGAGACTCAATAAAAACTGTAATGTTGTGTTAAAACTGTATATTTACATTTTCTTAAACTAGGTTATGTTGGATGAAAGCCCCAATTTTGGTCATGTTTTGCTTCTATAACCCCAGTGACCTAAAAACATTCCTGTAAACTAGACGACACAAAAAATTGTAAAATAAAAACAACCTTTTTGTCCCAGGACAAATTTTGCGATAGGATTTATATTTTTTAAACCTAAATAGTCACCTTTAATTCCAGCGCTTGTTGTGTGTTGCTAGGATATGTAGAGGGCACTAACACTTTTAAAATACTGATAATCACTCACTATTCAGAAATTTCCACTCGCTTCCATGGTCTGCTCTTTGTATAACGAGGACTCCTTCATAAGCTTTTTACTGAATGCTAACACAGTTGATAAATTCTCCAAACGTATTACAGACAGTAAATGCATTGTCATAATAATCATTGTCATTCTAAATGAGTCCTCAGATGTAATTTGTTGAATAAAGGCCAGCACTGGATTGGGGACTTGTTTAGACTTTCTAACTCTCTTTCTCCCTCCCTCCCTCTTTCTCTCTATCTCTGTTTTTCATGCTTTCTTTTTTATCAAGAGGAAAATGTAATTACTTTTAGGTTAGAAAAACAATTGGAGAAAATTGTGAGTGCACTGCAGGCAGATTGGTCTTCCTTTTTTTTTTTCTTTTTTTTTCTTCAGATGTGTGTTCTCTAATTATTTTGGCAAAATGTTATTCAGTTATTTAACCTGTATAATCATTCTAACCGCTGTACCCTGCAATTAGAATGATTATACAGGTTGAAAGCAACACTAGAATAAGCCTATAGTATAGAAATCTAAATTTAATTGTGTAATTCAGAAGCAGAGTTTTAATCAATGGGCATTAGACACATTAATCACTCTGGTGTTTTTATTTCAAACAACGTGAAGCATATTAAATGGGTTTTTTTTTTGCCCCGTGTATGCCGTTTTAATTATAAATAAAATCTGGAATCTGGCTAAATCTGGAATGGGGTGTTTAGGCATGTGGGTGTGATTGGTCAAGTGGCCACAAACTTTTGGCCATACATTTTTTAAAGCACAAGTTAAAACCATCCCTGAAAGTGAAAAAGGAGACAATTATAAGATTAAACTGCAAAAATAAAAAATATACAAAATAAATACAAAAAAAAAACAAGTAAACAAAACCTTTCTGTTAACATTGCAGACATATTTGCAATTAATTTGGATAGAAGAATGCATCTGGATGATGATAACCCTTATCATTTCTTTTAGATTTGTAGAACATTTTTACAAAAAAATCATATAATATATTTATATTTATTATATAACATATATATATATATATATATATATATATATATATATATATTTATATATATATATATATATATATATATATATATATATATATATATATATATAATTTAGTTGCTGATAAAAAGGGTACTTTTTATGTTGTTTTTTAAATTCTGAATTTAAGAATTTTTAATAATGTGCTACCTTAAACAAAAAAAAAAACAAAAACTTTTGTTTGTATGTTGGTTTGTTTGTTTGTTTGAACATTTTAATCAATTGAAACATTTTTAAATGAATATTTTACATTTAATCTACAGTACATGTTGGATTACATGATTATACTTTTAAGGTGAAAAAAATAAAAACTGCTAAATTCTTTTGAATCCTTTTCTTCTTCCCAGGAAATCACTACAATATACCAAATGTCTTCAGGTAACATGGTCGAGCAATAGTAAGCTAAAATGATCACGACTCCTTGAAAAGGGTATAGTATTATGTCTGATTCTGTAAAAAAAAAAACACCTCTACATAACGGCATATGCAACACTCCATGTGTTTCCATTCATGTGTCCCTACATCTCAATTCTTTTAGGCATTTACTAGGCTATATTTCAAACCGCCGCAGAAGTGTCCACAGACTCTGAAAGCATCTGGATGCAAATGAGACGCAGGGGTTGACTAAAAAAAAATCAGTCCAATTCATTATAGTTGAAACTTCCAGCCTGTATTTGAGACATGTCCGAATGCAAGTTATCAACAAAAAAATATTTCCATTCATACTGATAATGTGTTTTCCATTCCACCTACAAAAATACTGTTATTATTTCCCTGAGGCTGGACATCTTGGTAATAGATTTGCCCCGAACGCGGCATCAGAGAACGGCAACAGAGTACAGTGCTTCCTACAGTATACGTGTTTTCCTTCTGCGATAAACAAAACAATTTTCGAACCAATTTTCCCTCCCAAAACAATCTGTGTGTAATGGAGCAGGACAGCAGAAGTAGTTCTCTTCCCCATCCTCTTCTTCATGATGAAAAATCAAAGGTGTGAGTGACTGTGGTACAAAACAACAGAATTTCTTGACTAAGGATGCGACTCCAGATCTGATTGGTTTTTCTTTCCACTTCTCGCCGCCGCCTCGCCGGCCCCTTAACGCAACTTGTGTCACAAACAAATTCCAATTCGCACGCTTAGTTTGCGAGCATTTGCCATTTGACAGCTGATCATCGTGCAATTTATTTGTAAACAACCTCAAATGGAGAGGTACATTCGCATACATTCGAATGTGATATAAGGAATGGAAAGCAGACTTGTGTTTGGTGCTGAGGATAAATGGAATAAAAACAAAGGACGGTACAGCGGCCTTTAATTGAAACTAAGGCTTGCTGGTAATTCACTATTTCTTTCTTTCTTTCTTTCTTTCTTTCTTTCTTTCTTTCTTTCTTTCTTTCTTTCTATCTTTCTTTCTTTCTTTCTTTCTTTCTTTCTTTCTTTTTACTAACCACTATTAGATAAGAGATTAATTATGAAACTGTGAGAAATACCACTGGACTGTTAACACTATTGCTCTCTTCCTTCATCGTCATCATCCAAGATCAAACTCGAAAAAGAAAAAGAAAACATTGGCAGTTTTTCCAGCTCAGCTTTGTTACGTCCTTTGATTAATGTTCCTAGTTGAAAGGAGTGTGGTCTTCTGATATTGTCACCTGCTCATCTCAAGGCTTGGCGAGATGCTATTCTGCTCACAACGGATATAAAGAGTGATTATTTGACTTATGTTATGTTATGTAATTCATTTATTTTTATTTTTAATTTTTTCTTACAGCAGAGATGTCTAAGCATGTTATTAGCAGAAAATGTTAATTTTTTTCACAGAATTCAGCCATAGCAACAGCTGAAGTATTTTCCACATGTAAATATTCATTCATTCATTCATTGTCTACCGCTTATCCGAACTACCTCGGGTCACGGGGAGCCTGTGCCTATCTCAGGCGTTATCGGGCATCAAGGCAGGATACACCCTGGACGGAGTGCCAAGCCATCGCAGGGCACAAACACACACTCTCATTCACTCACGCAATCACACACTACGGACAATTTTTCCAGAGATGCCAATCAACCTACCATGCATGTCTTTGGACCAGGGGAGGAAACCGGAGTACCCGGAGGAAACCCCCGAGGCACGGGGAGAACATGCAAACTCCACACACACAAGGCGGAGGCGGGAATCGAACCCCCAACCCTGGAGGTATGAGGCGAACGTGCAAACCACTAATTTATAAAATGATAAATTTAAGTTAGTTTAAAATTCATTTCCTGCTTTTTAAATGTTTCTGTAAAGCTACCTTGTGACTCTGTTTACAGAATATAGATTAAAAAGAGATTTTCAAAAATCCCATATCAGTTTCTTTGACACACAAAACCTCTTGTCTGCTGTTAACAATCGTTGTCGGTCATTCTTCAGTGACTGAAATCACTTTTTCCATCATTCTAATGTTTGAGGTGAACATTAGATCTGAAGCTCTTCACCTCTACTGTATCTGCGTGATTATATGCATTGAGCTGCTGCCACATCATTGCTGACACCCTAACGTCAGTTTAGAAGATTCAAAAATACAGGATCAAATCCTGACAACGTCATCCGTGGCCTGGAAGAGCAAGACAGAGAAATTGCTTTCTCTAAGTGGGAGGGATAGTTTATCTCTTTGCTGTCAATCAGATTGTTACTAATTAAGTGAGGGCATTTTTGAGCTTATGTATTGTATGTGGAAGAGGGCAGTGGATGCTTTTCGTGGTGTGGTACACTGCACTGTTGTGTTGTATGAGCAGAAGTTCAAAAAGATGTGCAGTCTGGTTTTAGACGTCTTTGAGGAGACACAAGGTCTTCACATTTCACCCTTTCCAGTTGGTAGCTGTGTCCATTGATGGGGAGAACTAGCTAGTTAGTGGGAAATGACCCAAATGGGAGAAATGGTACGAAAACAGGTGCATTTGAAACATTTTTCATACTATTATTTCTCAAACCTGAAATCACATCTCCTGCTCCTCGAGCTCTGCCAGCCTGCAGTCTACCCACTGCAGAAATACTGCCATCCTCATCCGTAATGCAGTTTGTGTTTGTTCACCATGAACAAATTTCCAGGAGAACTAAGCAAAAAGACCAGGTTGTGTGTCTGCTTTGCAATCTCAAGCTCATACGCTTTATTACTCATAATCCTCTACGTTGTGATTTATCACAACCACTTTAAGAACAAGGATTGCGATCGTAAATGTATACGAATGAAGGACAGAATGTAAATTTGTCCTTTCCTGTCATTTGAGGACAAGATAAAGCAGTTTTATGAATATTTCTCAAAACGCTCAGTGGCACTTTGACAATGGCTACATTTCCTAACAACACAAGGGCATACATTGCTGATGTAGGAATACAGACTGAAATATAACCATGTGCAATTTAGATCATAAACTGCAGAATAAAGCATGAATATCATATCTTGTTTCTCAGCTGCTGACGACACTGTTGTGCAGGGTCTGATCTCTGACAATGACGAGCAGGCTGATCTGGAGGAGATTAAATGCATGGAGAACTGGTGCCAGGAGAACAAGTGACTCCTGAAGGTCAACAAGACAAAGCAGTGGACAAGAATAGTGGACTTCAAAACAAAGCAGGAGAGGAGCTTTCACCACATTAGGATTAATGGAACACAAGTGGAGAAAGTGGACAGTTTGACGGACTAAACTTGGTGTTCGCATCACGCTAAACCTGTCATGGTCATGTCACCCTGGTGAAGATGGAGGCCTGTCAATATCTTTAAGCATCTTAGATGCTTAAAGGGAACTTTTACACCTGTATTATGGAGAGCATCCTGACAGGAAGCATCACAGCCTTTGGAAACAGCACTAAGTAGGATAGGTATTCTTTCCAGAGGGTTGTGAGATCATCTGAGCACATTATCCACACCAAGCTCGCTGAACTGCAGTCAATCTACAGCAAGTAGTAGTAGCAAGGCCACGAAGATTGTGAAGGACCAGCAACAGACTCTTCTCTCTATTGCAGTAAGGGAAAGGCTTCCGCTCCTTGAAGGCCAACACAAGGATTTGAAAACATTTCAATTCTGAATGAAATTAATAAGTATTTTACACATAGGTATGGCTATGCAGAATATGGTAACCAATGTGGATGTGACATCAGTTGTACTTTGTTACCCTTAACTACAAACTGCACAGAAAATCAGATTGCTCATGCAAATTAGCACTCTTCATATTGATCTTTGCAAATCAGAGCATCAATCCGGTGTTAATGTCGGTTAGTATGGATCTTAGTCTTGTCTCAAAAGCTCTGCAATACGCTCTGTTTTATTTGTTGTTGTTTTTAGTTTTTTTTTTTCCATTTCTACCCCAGTTCTACAAGTTTACTCTTTTACCACCGCCCTGACAGCACTCAGATCCGCCAGCAGTTTTGTAATACTAGGCAATAGCACTAAGTCATAGTTTTGCGCTAGTCATAGAAACTGATGGTATTCTGTACAGCAAGCCGCAAGCTGTGACTCACTTTAAAGTAGGCTCACAGTCAGATTGCTCTGCTGTGTGTGACAGTATGTGGGCAATTTGTTTCAGCCATGCCGCGCCGAACCGGTCACGCTCTCCCAGATTAGTTTGGCATCGGTGGAGGCCAGTTCAGCCCCGTTATGAGCTTTCATTTCACAGTGTGCAGCAGGATTTAATCAGATTGTTTGATGTCAGGCCCATGTGCTGGGTTTGTATGTTCGAGTAACGTTACATGTACACATTTATGCATCAATAGCCACACGACTGTAGCTATGTTGCAAATGAAGCTGGCGGAGAGGGAGATGGAGAGAGAGAGAGAATTTCTGTCACAAATCCCATCTCCTTGACAGCTGTCATCACTCACTTTTTGCTGGGGGAAAAAAGACCGGGTAGATGTGGGTAGATGGAGAAAATGGTATTGAATAACCCCCGTGGTCAAATATTTTTTCAGGATTTCAGGCAGTGTGATAAATTAGATGCCCTCTGGATCAATACCTGCTACTTTCCTCATAGCTCAAGATGGGATTTGTCAAAGTAAGAACTCAGAAGGACGATAGAATGCAATAGGAAGTAGTGTGTAATAAGTTGAGGGGTGTGGTATGCATTTTTGGTGTCTCTTAAATAATAAATCTTGTGTGTGTAAAGTCTGATGTAACCCTGACTATTACATGGAGAAATATTTCTAGTTTCATTGTCATGCTTTGTCATCTTTTTGATTTGTTTTCCTAGCCAGCCTAACTTTCAGCTGTGGGACCATTTTCTGAATTTATATTAGACCTGCCTTTGGCCCGGCTTCATGCACGTTAATGGTGGAAAGTTTTAATTAAAATGTCAAGGTGGTATGATGTCCCATAATGCCTCTGTGCCTCTTCCTCCACCACTGTCTCTCTCTGATCCTCCCCTGAGACCTATTAAGTGCCTGCTGGAATGATATGATGTTCAAAGGGGTGAGCCTAAAGGTTTCCCCACACTGTGGCTCTTCTCCCTCGCAATTCCAACATCCTCTTTGGCTGACCTTTTAGCAGACAGCGTCCTCACTAATGCACTTGCATATCTAATGAGCAGGTCAGGCTTGCTCTGACAGCTTATGTGTGCGATAAGACATTGCCTCCCACCGCTCTCCTGTCTTTAAATGTTACATCCTCCCTCCCTCTCTCTCTCTCTCTCTCTCTCTCTCTCTATTTTCTTTTCTGTCCCTCCGTCTCGACTCTCCTTGCAGGCAAAAGGTGGCTAGGAAGGACAGAGTGCTAACTGCTAGCGGTTAGCTGCTTTTTATAAATGGGGACTGTCTGTGGGAGGCAAATTCTAATGAGGATTTCTCTTACACATGTAATATAGTTTTGTTCTAATAAATCACTGAGAGATGGAAGCATCAATAATGTTTATGTGCTCATTAAATGCTTGAGCTCATGTTGATTGTTTGATGTCCTTGTCACAAGGGTTAGATCCCCAAGGAGTCTCTCTCTCTCTCTCTCTCTCTCTCTCTCTCTCATTCTCTCTGTCTGTCTTTCACTCAGAAGAGAGCTGTAATCTCTGTTTAGGACAGGTCAATATCTCCCTTCAATGGGATAGGTTAAGTTAATAAGCTTTACATCACACCATTTGAACATATTACATGACATTTCAACATGTCTACTATCCAGTAAAATCATGCCATAAATGTACTCAGGCTTCTGTTTTACCAGACTGTTACAAGCATCTCATAATGGCTTTGTATCAAGTAAACGAAATGACCATGCTATATTTTAGCACTCGACTGAACGCAGTTTAATATGGAATTTACTTACAGTAACTAGGACAAATGTGTAATGTGTGTACAAACAACACATTATATATCAACTAGTTGTGAAGGACATCCTTGTCTTGACTTGTATATAGTATTTCCATAAAAGACTGGGTAACTAATCATACAAAACTCATAATAAATCTTCAATGTCCTTTTAGCACCGGCATAACCTTGTTCCTATGAATGTGACCCCAAATAAGTTGCCTATAAAATGTCCCGACTATGTAATCATTGCCTTCACTCCCATTACTGACTTGTCAATAGTTTAGGAAGTGGATTCAAAGACATGGAAAAAAAAGACTTTCAAGCTTTTTTAAATTACTCACCATCATATTGTGTTCTGATGTGGTTCTAATATCTGATTTATAATTATTTTGGTTTGTGTCCTGTGGCATATTAAATCTGAAAAAAAAAATAAAAATATCGAAAGTATCCCAACCTCTTGTGTATTTCAGGACAGGATGGCAAGCTGTCTACCCTGCCAAGCCTGACGAGGGGTTAGACGATGGACATGATCAATGCCTGAATTGTTTGGGACCTGAACATCTGCGACAGGCACTTACAGAGTCTTGACCTGACTGGAGCATAACGCCATTAGTGATGTGTGATCCCATCTGGAAATACTGCTGGATATTCATCACGTTCCTCTAGCTCTGCCTGGCCACACCGAGGAGTGAAGCAAGTAGCAGATATAGCAACAGAAGCCATGAGAGGAAAAAGCTAACTTCCTTTGCTGAGTTCCAGCAGCAGGAACAAAAGTGGGCAGAAGAACAATCAGTGTTGGTACCTGGTTAGGTCAATTTCCCATGGTCTCACTGGTGCATCCAGGGTCAGTCCTGGGAACCAACCCAGCCACTAGGGGGTTAACTCTCAATGCCGGTCCCAAGCCAAGATAAAATGGGAGGGTTGCATCAGGAAGGGCATCCGGCATAAAACCTGTGACAAAAGCAAATATGCAAGTAACATTATCAACTGTCATGAGCCTGAACATAGAACTGCCAATGTGCATCAGTCGTACAGTATGTGCCAACAGATTTGGGTTTAAATGGCTGTGGCTGTTGTATGGACAGTCCCAAGAGCAAGCTGTCTCAATCAATAATAAAATTATAAATTTTCTGAATTGCTCTCTTTGAAACAGCAGCTTGACAACTGTGAAATATCAACCAATGGACATTAACATTTTTGAAGAAAAACATAGAGTTTGCCAGATTTTCCAATGCTTCGTTGTAATCCATGTCATTTGCTGTACATTTGAATGATCATTATACTCAAAAGAATACAGTTTAAAGACTCATCTTACAATCAGCACCATGAATAATATTTGCTCTCAACAGTAGGCAGTGAAAAAACTGGCAACTATTGATCCTTATATTAAGCCCTAACCTGCTTAAATAAGCTGTTTTCATAAATATGTCTTATTAGTAGCATGTAGTCTTGTAAACATTGTCCTAATATAAGGTACTGTACAGGTCTTAACATTTATGTTCAGTACATTGTAATGGATTTCCGATCTCTTTAGATTTTATAGCAGAACATGTGGCATTTATCCCAAAATATCCTGTATGCAGTATCTAGCAATAAAAAAAAACAATTAATTAAGCATATACCTTCAACTTCTTGATGATTGATGTGTATGAGTGGAAGGGTTAGGGTTTTATATATATATATATATATATATATATATATATATATATATATATATATATATATATATATATATATATATAAGCAAGTGTGAAATGTTTGGATCAGGTGTTCAGAATATCTAAATTACAGACGTTCATTTTGTTTTCTTTTTAAATGACTTAAAACAAATGTGAGTAAAACCATGGAGTATTATTTTGTCCCAGCTCTATGATCTCTACGGCTTGCTATTTCCCCACCCACCCGGAATGGCTGAGCTGGGCCATGCACACTCACTCATCACGGATTCGCAGCACAGTCGCTCCCTTGATAGATGTCTCCCAGCTGCTCTTTGCCCCTTCAGTAGACCTTCAGCCATTGCACAGAAGCCTGTACTGTCTCTCCTAACCCTCCCTGAGACTATTATCCCTGAGCTGGGCCACAAAGCAGCTCGTCTGGGGTCAGTGCTCTCCTGGCCCTGCTTAATGAAGCATACCATGCCCACAGGGACAGTAATCACCGGGGTATGCATACATCTACCTCTACGGCTCATCAGGCCAGATTACCATTCACAAATCAATGAGGGGTGCTCGTCCTCAAAATGCTTCAATCCATTTGCTTTGTGCAGGTTATGGCTCAGATGTAGCCTTTTCCATGTATCGGTGATGGAGGGACATGCGTGGAAATGGGTTTCATTGGATTCAGCCTTGACCCCAGATGAGGCTAGGACTGAACCAACTGATGCTTGTAATTGTAGCTGTCCTTTGAAGTGAAATTATGAATCATATAAAAGCCACCGCAAGTCGAGTCATAATTCTAATCAGGAATCTAATGCAATCTTGATTTCATGCTCTGGATATTAAAACTGCAGCAGTGGTAAGCTTAGATCTAAACCGTACTGCAACTTGAACTGAAATATACTTGAGCACACATTCATACACACACACATACTGTCTCCTGCTTCAGTGGCTCTATCTTATTAAAAGCAGTATCTACAGCTACTGGGGAGTTATCATAAGCGTTTTATTATAGACTCAAAAAAATATGTTAATTCACAAATCAAATGCTTGCCCTCCACAGGTTCTGGCCTCACTTTCAGTCTGAGCAACGCTGCTTGGCTTTAATAGGGGAGTCGAGATAGAGGAAACTTCATAAGATTCTCAGATTTCCACCTCAATTTTTCCTCCTCTGACATTTATTTATTTAATTGTATTTTATAATTAGAACATTATAATTGAGGTCCTTCACCTACTGCACCTATGTAAAAAAAAAAAAATCTACAACAAATTTAATTAAAACCTGTATTATCTTCTTTCATAGGGGAAATTGAATTATGTTTGAAGTGAGGGAGATTGCAAGCTGACAACATAGTTTTCTTTATTAACTCAGCTCCTCTGTATTTCATTCCCATGCTACGCCTCTAGAATGTCCATCCAATTTCATTTTTATCGCCTTGGCTGGATGGATTTGTACTCATTACTAATTTAACACAAATAATATTATAGATGAGAAGGTAATAGTGAGAATGATGTATAATGTAAATTATATTTCTTCATATATGCTTGAATAAAGAAAGAAAAATGGAAGGTAGAATAAGTAAACGAATGTTGATTTTTCCGTATGAATAGTGACAGCGTGTGGATTATTCTAATTGCACGTGTTACATAAATCTTTTTATATCAATCGAAAGCACTTCATATACAGTGATGTATGGTTTTACATATATGGACTGCAGCATCTTCCTCATGGATTCCCTGAAATCCCAGATAATCCGTTCTCTGGAGCATCTCAGACCTGCCAGTGATACTGAGCGGTGATGAGTAATTCCCTTACCGTCAGCTCTCTCTCTTCCTGGACTCATCTGGACTACAGCGACTGGGAGAACCTCTGATATCCTGTAAGTCTTTGCTTTTCCTGGATAAGAGCTTCTTCCCAGAGTAGAGATGGGGAACAGGGGAAGATGTGTTCGGGCTGGCCAGCACTACTGATGCAAAGAGCCTGGGATAAGCCTGATCCATGCTAATCCTTCACACACATCAGTCTCCGCTGACAATCCCTGTGCTCCCTGCAGCCCTTATCAATCCCACACCACCGCAGTATTACCTGGTATGGGCTCGGCCAGACGGCTTTCTCATCCAAAGCTGGAACAGTTCATTTCCAAAGCTTAGAACATAGGATCACCTCATGTTGTTGTTGTTGTTTTTTTTTTTTTGATGAATGAATGAATGAATGAGCGTTCATTTCAAATCATACATCTCACCGACCTGTTTATATCTGATCTCTGTCACAGATCCAGTGTGCCTCGTATGTACGTTCTTATGTATGTTCCCAGTTTAATCCTGCCCATGTTGTATAGATTTTGCATAAGAATTAAACATGTTATCCTTAGACTACTACGAATTCTAACTTAAAAATATGCAGTCTTATTTTTTCCCTTCTCAGTAAAAACAGTCAATGAGCCAATCAATTTGTGAGTCTTGAATGATTGACATCTGCACAAATGTTTTGAATTCCCTTATATTGACACTCTGGAAGCTTCACCCCCCATCTCACATCTTGCAATGGTCTTGTGCCCTTTTGATTTTCCTGCTTAATTTACTCACTTTCTGTTTACTCTACAGTTAAAAATGATTATTAATCTTCAATATTTCTAAAAAAAAAAAAAAAAAAAAAAAAAAAGTGGCATCAAAATAATCTAAACCTAAACTTTACCTTTGTAACTTTTTTTTTTTTTTTTTTTTTTTGTCTGGCTCGAAGTTCTACAAGTTCTTACTAATTTGCAAGCATGAGCCCTATTTGAAATTGTTCATACCCGTCAACATTCCCACTTTGAAGAAGGATGAAGGTACCAAAGTGGTTTCAAACGCGCAGATGAAGTGGTGTGCTCTCCAAATCTCATCTGAGGCACGCTGCATGAAATTTTCAGAGGAGGGAACTGAATATGCATATTACTACACCATTTCTCACAGAGAAAGCCAGAGGAAAAAAAAAACAGAAAAGAGAAAGAAGTCATTCATGTTCCAATGTTAAAGAACAGGCAATTATACTGCTAATGGGATATGCTAATGTTGTAGTCTGTCAGCAGTGCATCCTGGTTTGACAAATATTCAAATCCAAAACGTGCAAGCCTCATATTCAAACACTCGAGATGCGCTTGAGGAGGACGCTCTAATGACCAGGAGCATTAGTATGTGTAATTAGTGTAGCAACAGCCTATTGGTTCTATGAAAACCAAACATACATATCGTCGCTGTCAGGCGGAATCCTCGTATCCTCGTTTAGTCCGCGTTGCAGTGGATTGTCTTGCGCTAAATTCCTGTCCTCAGACGAGCACCAGAACGAGTGGGGGTCAAGATTTTTTTTCTTTGAGGCCAGTGTTTTGAAGACATTTACCTCAGAAGACATGTTGATTCGTTGCGACTCTTATTAAGGAGAAATATGCCGCGAAGCTCTCCCGCGGAGTGAGGAAGAGGTGGACAGTTGAAGTGTCCAATGGAGTTATGAGATTTGCGCTCAAGCTATTTTCAAGACTTTAGATTGGTTAATAACTTGTAAAAATAACAGACCCACGTGGGGACTGACCAATAGCATCGATATGTGAAAAAATATGAAATTGACCAAATTTGGACATACGAGGTTTCCGCCCGACAGCGACGATATTCATCAGTCCGTTTTTCTGATCGGTCAAACAACGGCAGCAAAGAAACGTTTAATGCTGTCTGATATATCTGACTTAGCATATAGCAGCGCTCTGACATGACGTGTGTTTACACACAGTACACACGGAAGCACGTGATCCGGATGGGTGTCGGACACACGTGCGGCTCTGTAACACTTTATGGAAAACAGATGCTGGTTTTGTCCACAGGGGATTTATCCCCCTCAAAGATCTTAAAGAGAGAAAAGTGAAAGATGGAAAAATTGTTGGAGGTGAACAGAGGAGAGCTAATGGATCAAAATTACCCCTGTCAGAAAGTTTTGACGAGCGCTGATGAAATTGCTTTTTTTTTTTTTTTTTTTTGTCCTGTTTCTCCAAACCCCCACCCCAACCCCCACCCACCGCCTTTCCACCACCACCCCTCCCACCCCATCTCAATATAAGACAGAGAGAGAAATCCATCTGTAACACGACATTGTCATCGCCTCACAATTTATACCCTTTTTCCTCTTGACGCCCGTTCCTGTGCTTGATGGCGTGATAAATTAATCTTTTTCCATGTCACAGCATCGATTATTTTAAGAGAATACATTAAGAGACTTTTTTTTTTCCAGAGTAAACATTGTCTTTTTTTTTCTATCTCCCTTTCAGTCACCATGACAAATCATATTCTCTGAAGGGAAAGAGACAGAAAAAAAAGAAAAGAGTGAGAGGAGAAGGAAGGATGGATGGATGGATGGATGGATGTATAGAGCGATGGATAGGTGGACGGATTGAAAAGGGGACGGGTGGTATTGGGGGTTGGGGTCATTTTTGGAAAGCTCTTGCGCTAGCTGGATCAGTTAGTGCATTGTTTGATGGAGTGCTGTGTCTGAGATGCTGCTTCTCGCCGCACACTGGCAGTGATAGTTGTGGTTGTTGTTAAAGAATTGTGACCTTCACGTTAATCGCGTTAGACACTGGAGGCCATGTGCTTAATAATCAGTCAGCACTCAACAGGGTGGAAAGATTGACCAACGCAAACAAACGAGGGATGAACCGGAGAACTCCCGCTGCTCGTAACTCTCACTCACTCACTCATCTTCTACCGCTTATCCGAACTACCTCGGGTCACGGGGAGCCTGTGTCTATCTCAGGCGTCATCGGGCATCAATGGGATACACCCTGGACGGAGTGCCAACCCATCGCAGGGCACACACACGCGCTCATTCACTCACGCAATCACACACTACGGACACTTTTCCAGAGATGCCAATCAACCTATCATGCATGTCTTTGGACCGGAGGTGGAAACCGGAGTACCCGGAGGAAACCCCCGAGGCACGGGGAGAACATGCAAACTCCACACACACAAGGCGGAGGCGGGAATCGAACCCCCAACCCCCCGTATATTTATCAGTTCAATTCAATTCAATTTCAATTCAATTCAAGTTTATTTGTATAGCGCTTTTTACAATTGCCATCGTCTCAAAGCAGCTTTACAGAACATAAACATAGAACAAAAGGTTAATATAAAGAATAATATAAAGATAAATAGAATACAAAATTCAAGATTAATATTAGATAGATTTAGTTCACAATGTGTATGTATTTATCCCCGATGAGCAAGTCTGAGGTGACTCAGGCAGCGGTGGTGAGGAAAAACTCCCTTAGACGGTAAAGGAAGAAACCTTGAGAGGAACCAGACTCAAAGGGGAACCTCATCCTCATATGGGTGACACTGGAGGGTCTGATTATAAATATACAGTCTAACAAATGTTGTATAGATGCAAAAGATCACATGGAGTTCACATCTTTTTAGTATCGCAGAGGAGTGCTCCAAAGTGCTCCAAACATTTGTATTTGGAATTTTTGGCCTTACTCACTTTTCCTCAACGTTAATTACATCACTCAAGTTCATATCTGGTCTCAACCAGTAATGTACATGGTAATTTTTTTTCTGTAATTATTTTTATTTTTGGTTATCCCAGCTGATTATGCTTTCTAGCTATTTAAGTTGGTTCAATTTCTCAAAATACAAACAAACTAGTAGGTTAATTAACCCTTCTTACCAGCACACTGGCGTTCGTTCATAATCCACTTATGTGACGTTTTCAATCAGGATAAACAAATGAATTATTTTATTGCCGCAAGTCTGACATAAAATGAGTCAGGAATCAGTTGGCAGTAAATGCAATCCCTGAAGGGTAAGATAGGAAGTATATACATTATAGAAGATGCTTCAAAGCTCTTCAGATGAGCTTCAAAGCTCATCAGTAGCTGCATTATATTATATTTAGCATTTCGTACAGCGGCTCTGACAGTAACTCGGATCACAGGCTTATATTAACGCACTCGTTCTAATATGTTGTTGTTTCTATCGCAACAGCTCGTTCGCAGAGATTCATAAGATAGATGGTACACATCAACTAAAACTAATGATAATAAACAATTTTAAACATGCGGTTATTGATGTAACATCAATGTGGTGAAGCTTTATGTGAGGAGATTTACACAAGGAGTCTCTGGTGTGAGAACGTTATCCATCACGGAAAAGTCTTCAGATAGTTTGTGCTGTTTTTTACTCACCTTTAGATGCAACTATAAATGGACAGAATGTACAGTGTTATTAATCTTATTAATAAAGAACAGTTGGCTAATGGCTGTGGTGTAAGAGGAATGCAATATTTCTCAATGTACTTTTATTGTACCTGTAAATCTAAACACACAACATTGATTCATTTCCTATAACGACATGTCATAATGGTGAACAAATGACAATCGAAGGTTATTCTCCCGTTCATTGAAAAATAATACATAATACATTTAAATACAACTCAGTCATGTTGCCCTACAAATTCTCTGAAATTGCTTTGTAATAAAATGTATTTAGTGCTTATGAGCATGTAATTTTATTTCACTCTCTCACTCATTCATTCATTTTCTACCGCTTATACGAACTACCTTGGGTCACGGGGAGCCTGTGCCTATCTCAGGCGTCATCGGGCATCAAGGCAGGATACACCCTGGACGGAGTGCCAACCCATCGCAGGGCACACACACACTCTCATTCACTCACACAATCACACACTACGGACAATTTTTCCAGAGATGCCAATCAACCTACCATGCATGTCTTTGGCCCGGGGGAGGAAACCGGAGTACCTGGAGGAAACCCCCGAGGCACGGGGAGAACATGCAAACTCCACACACACAAGGCAGAGGCGGGAATTGAACCCCCTAACCACTAAGCCACCGTGCCCCCTATTTTATTTCATTTCAATTTTATTTGAATAAACAATGGACGTTGTCTCGAAGCAGCTTTACAGAACATAATTTCTGTATATAGTACAAAAAGTTGAATATTATGCAAACATTAATATTGTACAAAGGTTTACAAAAGATTCATATTAGACCTATTGAAATGTGTTCGTATTTATTCCCAACGGTCAAGCCTGAGGTGACTGAGGTGACTGTGGTGAGGAAAAACTCCCTTAGATGGAAGAGGAAGAACCCTTGAGAGGAACCTTGTTCTGAAACTCAGTGGTACCGTTTAAAATTTACAGCTACGTCACAGGAAATACAGTAGTACTGTATATAATGTATAGATGGGTGAAGGGAAAGTATTCATCTAAAATGAATGGAAATGTTCAACCCCATTTAAAACTTGACCTGAAACACACATCATGGCAATAAAGCTCTGCAGATCTACAGTATGAACTGTGACAAAGAAAAGCTTCAAGGAAAAGTGACAAAAAAGAGAAGAAGAGAGAGAAAAAAAAAATGGAAGGAAAGAGAGGCCAGGCTGGTGAGACCTGGGGCTGAATGTGAATGTGTATGTGTTCAGGGTTCAAAAGGCCTGCCCTCCCAGTGGACCTTCTCTCCCACCGAGCAGCAGTGGTGCATCACTTACACCTGCCCACTGAGACTCTTCTCTCATAAAAGGCTCACTTTTAAGGACAAAAGTGGGGAGATCAATCTTCTTTACAGGGGTTATAAAAGTGAAACGCTGCATTAAGGGTCCTCTGATACCCGCAGAATGGTATACACTTTGCACAATTTTTTTTTAAGCCTCGTCTCTGAGGATAACCTTCTTTTATTCTTTTGCGAAGCCCATAGGGGCCTTCTTCTTTTTTCTTTTTCTTTTTTTTTTTTTTTTACCTCCACAAATCACAACATATGGTGGCTTGCACTTCATTTAGCAACCTTCTTAGATAGTGTTACTCCTCTTTCAATGGAAAATGCATGGGTCGGTATGTACATGTATAGGCCATTTTACTAGGAACATCTGTACACCTGGTCATTCATGCAGTTATCCGATCATGTTTCAGGTCAAGAGCTTCGGTTAATGGTGACATCATCGCGGAGGGAAAAATGTGAACTCGGTTATTTGTGGCACAGACATAGATGCTGGTTCCAGAGTAGAAGGTGGAACTACGTTGTTGATGGTTAGAGCTGATAGCTGACTTGTTATCAACATGGTGAGCAAAAAGCATCTCAAGCCAATCATGCTTCAACTGTAGAAGACACATCAGGTAAGAAGAGCAATCTAAGGCTACAGCGGTCACATGTTATTGTTGCCTGGCCTTTGTTTCATGCTAATTTCCTAATAGTTGTCGTAATAAGAGTTATTATTAGTCATTTCTCCCTGACAATATATACAGCAGTTCTATTATTCTTCTCTCATAACCGTACATTACTCTTACCCAGTTGAGGCACCTCTACTCTCCAAATACACCACCACCCCATCCCACCCCACCCCAACTACACTCTGTGTTGCGAGCTCTATTTAAATATAAATGGAGCATTCTTAAAAAGCAATTGTCCTCGAAGCGCATGCATCGCCTTAGTATTTCACAGTCGGGCTCACATGTGCAAAGCGTGCGCCGAGAATTATTGGCACCGACTCCTTGTTTCCAAAGTTACAGGTTATTATTGGTTCGAGAGGCTGCGCTATGGGCGTGGAGCTGGAGGGAAGGGATGCAGAAGTGGATGAGAATCAGTCGAGGCCAGCTGGTGCAGGAGAAGACGACGACTCGAATTGAGGTACCTGTTGAGCCTGAAAGAAAAAATAAATAAATAAATAAATGAAATCAGTCTTATGCCTACGCTGATATATGGAGGGGACATAATTTAGATAGCAGTCATTCTTCATCGCAGTCAACTTGTATTGTACGTTTTTTTCTTGCTTCATCTCACTATATTTAACAACGAGCTGACAATGAGGCAATGAGTTGAGTTGAAGTGCGTTAGAGCGAGGAAAAGATGCACCAAGACGCACGCCCGGGCGTCCCACAGGACCAAGAACCACTACGCTGTAGATGAATGCTATTAAAATTGATCTGTTTCAGTGATGCAAACATATGGATTGCCAATGACTGATCTCAAGAGACTAACCAGATTTTATTTCGAACGTATTCCATGTGATTTTTCTCTAAATGTTCCGATTATATCATTAAGAAAATTCTTTCTCATGCTTCAACAGACAAATTAAAAAATAAGTACGTTGTGAAAGTAGTATAAAAGAGAGCATTTTGATCCAAGGACACATTTGAAAGAGCTCCATGTATGTTATTATCCTTTTGACATTTTTGGATACCTTCTCGAATGGAGTATGAAATCCGCACTAATGTCATCCCTTTGAGCCGTAAAGGCTGCTCCGTTCCTGTGGGCCTTTCAGAGATGTCTGATAGCAAGCCTCCTTTAGTTGTTCGAGGGAGGGAAAAAAAAAAGCAATTTAGCAGGTTCATTAAGTCCTCAAAACAATACAAGAAAAGATGGCAAAGATTGTGCTGGGAACTTTTTTCCAGGATTTGAGCCAAAAGTACAGTAGAAATCTCCTGCTGAGGAGAAATTGAAGTATCTCCCCTTTTATTCGTCGGACTCCACAGGGAGGCCTGATGTTGCCACAAATCCTTTAGCCATGCCACTTCCTTCTCTGAACGGTTTCAAGGGAAGGTAAAATAGGGAGTGAGGAAGGGAGGGAGGGGGAGAGAAAAAGGACCTTGTGAAGATGGAACCTCCTGCAAAGAAGCAATTAACAGCATAGTCCTGTCAAACTCTTCCTATCTCACCTGCCCTTCCCAATTCCCCCCACCCCAATGCCACACACCCGTTTCCTGCTCCAATCTATTTCAGCAAGGCCACAGAGCGGAAATGATTCCTTCCTCATTAGGGCAGCATGACACCGCAGGGAACCTCGTATAGGACACTGCATCAGAGTACCTGTCCCAACCAGATATCATTTTTTTTCCCCCAACTCATCAAGACTTTGTGCCTTTCATGATATGAAATATGGCACACTTGCAAATTTGTACAACTCAAGCTGTTTGAAAATATTATCTAATTTTTATTTTTATTTTTTATTTTTTATTTTTATTTTTATTTTTTTTTTATTTATTTATTTATTTTTTTTTTGGGGGGGGGGGGGGGGGTGGTACAAGATTTTTCATAGATTTAAACATACCTTTATTAAAATTTACATTTACATATCCAACAGACTCCTTTATCCAGACTGACTTATTTATTTTTATTTTATCTCATTTTACAAAACTGAGCAATTGAGGGTTAAGGACCTTGCTCAGGGGCCCAGCAGTGGCAGCTTGGGGGACCTGGGATTGAACTCACAACCTTCCGACTGGTAGCCCAACACCTTAATCACTAGACTACCACATAACAAATCCGTACAAATTTCTCACTCCAGACATATTTCCATGGACAACATCTCATGAGCTCTAGAACATTCAGCTTCTCTAATTGCTTTATCGTGATCAGAATTTGTAGCCTGTCCCAGAAAAACCGGACGCAAAGCTGGACACAATAAAACTCAAAAATGAATCACACATACAATGTGTACAGTATGTGATACAAGGAATAAAACATGACCTTGCATGCTGTTATCTGTTATTATAAAAGAATCAACAGTTATTTGGTGGTGTGATGCAGCCTGATTCTGAAGTTAATTATTTTCCAATAAATCCCTCCTCAAAAGTTCACTTTGTACCAGAGTAATTTGGCAATGATTATGAATACAGAATAATTACTGAACGATATATGATACTTTTTTCGTTCTCACTTATATTGGTGTAGCTAGAAAGAATTTCTTTTACACCATATTCTCTTTTTAAAGAAGTGTAGTGGAAATTTTCACTTTAGAGATGTTCACACGAATCTGTCCTTCTATGCTCCTATATTTCCCATGGCTGGTAGTTACTGTGACTATAGTTTCTTTTCAACACTGCATCTATCAGACCTTTCCCGTGAAACCTTACTTGTTCCCGTGGGATTAGTTTGGTCAGAAGATGAGCAGGCGATGCTTCTAAACCAATGGTGGATGATGTTTAGGCTTTTACATGTCCTGTTTCATTTGTTTTCGTCTATAAAATCCTGACGTTATCAATGATCGGCCCCCTTTACTCTCTGATTTTACTTGTGGAGTGTTGGGTCCTTCTGCAAAGCTGAACACAATAAACCGTGGAACCTTTTTTTTACTTTTTTCTACTCTTGTCCGTGCCTATCGGTGTGATATTTTATGCTTTAATTCTCTCAAACCTCAAAACTTCCACAACAAGAAGAAAAGGTAAGAAATTGGGGCATAGAAGCCTTTATTATCACCACATATACTGTATATTACAGCACAGTTGAAATCTTTCTTCACATATCCAAACTAAGAAGGTTGGAGTGAGAGTGCAGGGGCAGCTATGATACAGAACCCCTTGAGTAGGGAGATTTAAGGGTTTTTCTCAATTGCCCAATAGTGGCAGTTTGGCAGTTCTGGGACTTGAACCCTCACCTTCAGATTAACAGCCTAGAGCCTTAACCATTTGAGCCACCACTGACCTCTTCAAAACTTTTGTAAAGTTTCTAAGCCAGAAACTTACATTTACAGCTGTACCTTTGACTCTTACAAGCCACTGACACTGGAGACTCATTCCATAATACGTAAATAAACATCCCCTAGATTTATCATACTAATAATTCTAGGTGACCTCAAGCTGGTAAAATCACTTCTCTCCTTCTGATTAGTTGCTCGACCGATTTGAGGTCTAAACAGCAATGTTGTATAATTTGGGAACATTTATGACTGATTAAAAAAAATGACATTTAAATAGAAAATAATTTGAAAGTTCTAAAATCGACAAAAGTGCCTCACACCTTCAGGGTTGGGGGTTTGATTCCCACCTTTGCCCTGTGTTTTGGGGTCTCTTCTGGGATTGCTGATTTCCTTTACCCACTCCAAAAACATGCTGTTTTGGCTGATTGGCATCTCTACAATGTCCTGCAATGTGTTGGTATCCCGTTAGCCATTAAGAGCCTGGGTTACACTCCATGGCTCCCTGTGTAGGTACAAGTGGTGCAGAAACTGGAGGGATGGATGGATGGATGGGTGGCTGGATGGGTTGGATGGATGGATGGGTGCATGGATGGGTGGGTTGGATAGATAGATGGATGGCAGGATGGATGGCAGGATGGATGGCAGGATGGATGGCAGGATGGATGGCTGGATGGATGGCTGGATGGATGGCTGGATGGATGGCTGGATGGATGGCTGGATGGCTGGATGGATGGCTGGATGGATGGCTGGATGGATGGCTGGATGGATGGCTGGATGGATGGCTGGATGGATGGCTGGATGGATGGCTGGATGGATGGCTGGATGGATGGCTGGATGGATGGCTGGATGGATGGCTGGATGGATGGCTGGATGGATGGCTGGATGGATGGCTGGATGGATGGCTGGATGGATGGCTGGATGGATGGCTGGATGGATGGCTGGATGGATGGCTGGATGGATGGCTGGATGGATGGCTGGATGGATGGCTGGACGGTCATACAGAGAGAAGGGCGGACAGATGGATGGATGGATAGATAGATATATATTCTTGTATTCTCCTTCTGGAAACATGATGCTAAGGTTTTTGGCAAATCTGCATTTTAGTAACTTTCGTTGCTTTATAGCACACTGGACTGCATCCAACACATTATTAAGGATAACAACAAGTTCAATCTCTCTCTCTCTCTCTTTTACTCTGTGGACAATGGATATCGAGTCCTGCCTTGTCACCATGTCATTACACAAATAACACCAAGAAGAAATTATACCTGTTTTTTTCTCTTTCACAGAGTAAATAGATGGTGACTAAAAGTGAGAAGTCAGTTTTTTTTTTCTAATCCCTCACTTTTTCCTTTGCACCTCAAGAGACAGAGAGACAGAGAGAGGGAGAAGGAGGAGGAATATTTTCAAATTGGCTATGGGGAAAGAGGTGGAAAACAATTATGTGAGCAAGTTGGCCACGGAGATGAGGCTATTGCTGCTGCTGTAATGAAGAGGGGAGGTGACACATGGGCTTTGTCCCACTCCGGTATTGTTTGAATGTGGGGAAATGACTCCACCATATTGTCAGGGCCTAAAATGAATTGCCAATTATATCCGATGGCATCTCTCCGGTGCTTAGGTAACATTTAAAGTGATGGATAGAGACAGGGAGAATATTTAGTAGATGCTCTTTCGTTTAGAAATGCAGAAAATTCCCTTTGCAGTATGGCGCAGATCTCGCAGGTGGGAGAACGATGAATTTATAAATTTCGATCGAGTAACATGTGCTCTTGATTTTCTATTGTGGTTCAAGATATCACTTAGTGCATGGACTGACAGGGTGGTGTTTTAGAAATTTTAGAACTAGCCTACACATAAAATTCAATTTAATTCTACATTATGTATGGCGTTCTTAAATGTTTTGCTGAGATTTTACTTTTTTCATTAGTGTATAGACCACCATCTGCTGTGGACGTCGCTTGACCCCCTTTGCCATGTTCCTTGCTTCCCCCACATGCCTCGCCGTGTTCCTTACTTCCCCCACATGCCTCCCCATGTTTCTCACTCTTCTCTGATTCTAGTCGGGATCATTGTCCCTTAGAACTTTTGGGCGTGGTTCTGGATTGGCCCGTCGGCAGCCGTACCTTGAGGGAGGGTACTGTCGTGGATGGCTTGGAACACTAAACACAAAGCTTTGTTTATGTCTTGTGCCATGTGTCTATGTTTTTGTGTTGTGCTCATGTGTGTTTGCCCGCCTGATCCTTAATGTTCCGACCTCACACACCTGTTCCTTGTGTCTTACTGATTGTTCCCAATATTTAAACCTGTTGTCTTGTGTATTTTGTTTTGTGGAGTCCTTGTGTTTTTGTGTGTTGTTTTGTGGAGTCCTTGTGTTTTTGTGTGTTGTTTTGTGGAGTACTTGGAGTTTTTTGTGTTTTTTAGAGTCACCGTGTGTTGTTTTGTTGAGTACTTGGGGTTTTTGTCTGTTGTTTTGTGGAGTCCTTGTGTTTTTGTTTGTTGTTTTGTGGAGTCCTTGTGTTTTTGTTTGTTGTTTTGTGGAGTCCTTGTGTTTTTGTGTGTTGTTTTTTGGAGTCCTTGTGTTTTTGTGTGTTGTTTTGTGGAGTCCTTGTGTTTTTGTTTGTTGTTTTGTGGAGTCCTTGTGTTTTTGTGTGTTGTTTTTTGGAGTCCTTGTGTTTTTGTGTGTTGTTTTGTGGAGTCCTTGGGGTTTTTGTGTGTTGTTTTGTGGAGTCTTTGGGGTTTTTGTGTGTTGTTTTGTGGAGTACTTGTGTTTTTGTGTGTTGTTTTGTGGAGTCCTTGTGTTTTTTGTGTGTTGTTTTGTGGAGTCCTTGTGTTTTTGTGTGTTGTTTTGTGGAGTCCTTGTGTTTTTTGTGTGTTGTTTTGTGGAGTCCTTGTGTTTTTGTGTGTTGTTTTGTGGAGTCTTTGGGGTTTTTGTGTGTTGTTTTGTGGAGTACTTGTGTTTTTGTGTGTTGTTTTGTGGAGTCCTTGTGTTTTTTGTGTGTTGTTTTGTGGAGTCCTTGGGTTTTGTGTGTTTTTTGGAGTCCTTGGGTTTTGTGTGTTGTTTTGTGGAGTACTTGGGGGTTTTTGTGTGTTGTTTTGTGGAGTACTTGTGTTTTAGTGTGTTGTTTTGTGGAGTACTTGGGGGTTTTTGTGTGTTGTTTTGTTGAGTACTTGTGTTTTTGTGTGTTGTTTTGTGGAGTACTTGGGGGTTTTTGTGTGTTGTTTTGTGGAGTACTTGTGTTTTAGTGTGTTGTTTTGTGGAGTACTTGGGGGTTTTTGTGTGTTGTTTTGTTGAGTACTTGTGTTTTAGTGTGTTGGCATGTCTCCTGGTTTCTGTTTTTGTGTGTTGTTTTGTGGAGTACTTGGGTTTTTGTGTGTTGTTTTGTGGAGTACTTGGGTTTTGTGTGTTGTTTTGTGGAGTACTTGTGTTTTAGTGTGTTGGCATGTCTCCTGGTTTCTGTTTTTGTGTGTTGTTTTGTGGAGTACTTGGGTTTTTGTGTGTTGTTTTGTGGAGTACTTGGGTTTTTGTGTGTTGTTTTGTGGAGTACTTGGGTTTTGTGTGTTGTTTTGTGGAGTACTTGTGTTTTAGTGTGTTGACATGCCTCCTGGTTTTTGTTTTCTTATTTCAGTTGCCTAGTCTTCCCTAGTGTTTTCCACGTGCATGTAGCTTTGCTGTTTTTCTTAATAAAACCCCTCGAGTTTATGTTATCCCTGCATTTGGGTCTGATTCCTCTCTATGAAGACACCTGTTCCTGACAAAGATTCTTAAAAGTGAAAACTAAAAATCGTAATAATAGAAACACTAACCTATAAATTTCTAATCTAAAAAAGTCTTTTTAGATTTTATTTTTATTTACATTAGTCACTGTAAATGTGATTTAACTGCATTATTAACCTCATATATTACAGCATTATTATTAGGTTTATTATACACTACATAGCCTGTGAGAAAGAAAAAGGGACGGATCAGCGATTGACAGTGAAAAAAAGCACAAGCAGTCATGTTCCATCTTAGCATCCTTAAATACGTCTCCAAATACTGAAATCCCTAATTGTTTTGTTATGTTTTGCTAATTGTAATTGCATGTTTTCCCTAATTCTTTTAATTCTTCAGTTTTTCCCCTCTCACTATCAAGCTCATTTCCTTTGGCTGTCAGACTCGCCTTTATATCATTCCCCCCTTTCCTCCAATTTTGTCATCGCTGGGTTGGATGTCAGATCCTTTCTCTCCAAATACAGAAGAGTACTGAACCATTCATTTTATTTTTCATCACCTCCCTCTGAATCATCATTAACCCACTTAGGCCAATTTGGATAACGGCCAAAACGTCTGTTTGGACTTTCATATTTTAGCAATGCAGCTTAAAAAAAAGCGATTGGATTTCTAAGGTACGAACTCCGGCTACCTGTCTGTGTGTATTATGAACTTGTTCACTTATGAACTCATTATTTGTTTGTTGACGCCTTACTTTCTCACCGGCTGTGCACGTCATTCAAAACCGTATAATACTAGCAAATTATGGACATGAGTTCACTTCACAAACGTAAGCACCTCAGTGAGGTGCCTTTGCATAGGCTGATTCATCCTGAATGACTAACAACAATCAACAAAAACAATCCTTTTTCTTTCTCCAGACTAAAGCTGCAGTGAGTCACTTGTACCTGAGTTATATTAAAAACCTACTTAAAAGTCTTTCACAACCTTCTCCTGTCATTCAGCTCATTCGAAGGAGAAGAGTAGGTTAACTTTCAAAGTGGATGCACACAGTGTGTGTGTGTGTGTGTGTGTGTGTGTGTGTGAGAGAGCAAACAGAGGGTCTAGTGTCCATGCTGTGCTTTGTGGCATGCTGATCCAACCCACAACTGTGTTGATGGACAGGATCAGAGCACAGGCCCAGTCCCAAGGCCTAGAGGCATGGCAGAAGGTGAGCTACCTCAGGCACATCTGGCACAGGTGGTATTTTGTGTGTAGGTTTGTGTGTGTAGGTGTGTGTCAAAAGTGCTGACTGACAGGTCTCATCAGGGACAGCTTAATGACACCCCCGACCACCAATTAAGGCTCATCAAGGTCCCCGATTGAATGTCGCTAATAAATAATGCATGGCCTCAGTAATTCCACATAATCTTGATATTAGAGAGTCAAAGGTGTATGCATTATTAATGGGGCCAAATTGGACTTTAATAACTGTTCTGCCTAATCCAACTTGCTGGAGAAATTCACTTATGTTAATATAGCCTTATTATTAATGGGGCGACCGTTTTTCCAAAATGTTAACTGACTCAAGTGCTCCGGAGGCAGTCCCCAAGATTGACGACCCCTGCGTACGCGAGAAGGGGAGCGCGCTTATTTATTTATCCGTCTACCTGTGGTGCATTGGCCCAGATCATTAGATCAATAATTTTCTCATCAAGTCATTAGCTAGGATCTTAGAAGCACAATTAGCCACAGTGTGCATGTGGAGGACAGTGCATCGTTAGCCGTTATAATGACATGAGACAGACTGTTCGGTTTTAAACAAACACGGAAGGGACAATAGAGATAATCGAAGGATCTGCATGGAATGTTGATATGGTATGATACAATTAATACTCGTTAAAACGTAGGATGAAATCAGCGACTGAGATAATAGAGTACATTAATAGCACGTTTGCACTAATTGTGTTTTCAGAATCTTCTAATATTGTTAGTTGAACTTTTAATAACATAATAATTACGTAAAGTTGAAAGTTGAAGTTTCTAGAATGAAATTAATCGCCGGAAATTTCATAAACATTTGGTTTTGTCGAAAAGGTTTTACAAATGTTGCCTTCACAACATTTCAAAAACATTTAGAGCATAACTGATACGTTGACAATAAAGTTCTTTCATAATTACATAGTTGTTTGTGACTTAACTTGACATAAACATTTGTTTTATTTCGCAATAATTTTATAACTTAACTTTTAAAAAATATTCCCAGTAACATTAGAGTTACGTTATGTTTATGGTTTATGTTATTAAGTGATCATGTTTAAAGCTTAGGTCAGCAACACCTAAGTAACTCTAATGTTACTTAGAACATTTTTTTTTTTCCATTTTCAGAGATGTTTGTTTCAGTTCACAAGGTTATTATTATAATTATATAATAATTACAGTCTTGTTAGTACAATATTTCCAAATAGACCAGAAATAGTTGATGTTTCTCCAGCGAACATGTCGTATTAATGTTGTTGGTACTTAACAAACATTGTGTTCCCTTATAAAGTTACCATTTTCATAACTAAAATGTTGCACTAATGTTTTTGAAACGTTAATAAATGTTTTTGTTGCACATTTCCAGTTAGACCAGAAATGACATGTAAACATTTAAGCTGATGTTTCTACAGCAAACACGTTGTGCTAATGTTGATTAAAACATTAAAGAAAAACTTTCATAAACATTTGATTTAGATCACAATGTTATTAAAATGTCGTTTGTACAATCTTTACAGTATATTAACGGCTAACCAAGCTATTAGAACGGTTTCTCATTTGTTAGCCTATTTACAAAGCTAGGTAGGAAGTGTTTATATGTGAAAAATTATTTTATGACATAAACGTACGTCCTGAAAATGTCTTCATCTTGCACAAAAACACCAACAATTGTATGTTTATAATAATATGTGTATCAGCGCACTAATACCCCTTTGAAACAGGCAATAAGGTTTTGCCCTATATCAGCTAAATTGTTAGCGCCGTTTTTTACAGTTCAGTGGACTGTGAATGACTTATTTGAACGCTTCTTTACAGCCTGCTGGTTTTTGCTACAAGTCATTAAATACATAAAACAATATCGTTTGCATATATTTAATACGTTGCACTGTTAGTCGAATGTTGTTGTTTTTTTTAACACTGCACTGAACTTGAGCAGACAAAGATAAATGCTTGAGTGGTTTGGTTTCCCCAAAGCAGCGTTCGATCATTTTATCTGGTCAAAGTAATGCTCACTGTACCATCCTACAGTATAGCAATGTAGAACCCAGTGGGCGAACCAGACTGAGTTTGTTACTGCAAACTGACCCTTGATGGCATTATTGAAACTACATATCACACACTTGTGCTACTGGGAAAAAATATAGGACTGGATCCAAAGCTCACTCTCTTTCTCGTTCTCGCTTTCTCTCTCTATTACTATATATATATATATATATATATATATTTATCTATATCTATATATATATATATATAGATATATATGTCTTGGTGCTCTGAGTAAATTGTTAATATTTTCTTGCTGTCATTTGCATACATCAGTGTTGCATCTGAAGCACCGTTCTGTTCCAGTTTTCTGTTAATAAATCTGGCTAGATATGCTGAGATACTCTTGGAGCATCTCTACTCTGGCACCCACACATGGATCACAGCCTGAGATTCCATCCCAGAAGAGCTAAATAAAAATATTTTGTATGGCTTGATGGAAAGGCGGCGGAGTCTCGTACGTCGTGTGCTTTTGAACTCCTTCCTAGGTATGCTAGTTTCACATGTCATTGGGACGAGGTTCATAGCCAATTAGAGATTTGGTAAACATATCCATACACAGCAGAGAGGCAGCAAATATTATATTCTTGTACGGTAGAGTCTGGATGATTGGACATCTCCAGCAGTTTCACACATTTCCTGACTCACATTGACTACGGATGTTTTTCTTTTGACGTAATGACATCGGATTTGAATTATCGTCATTCTGAGATACGTCAAATGATGGAGATTTATATAAACATTTATATCTAAGATGAACATTGGAGATAATGATGCAGTAATCCTAGTAAATGCATCTTGCCACACAGCAAATATTGTTCAAAAAGGTGTTGACTTGGCCTACAAACTTCCCAGATCTCGAGCCGATCAAGAATCTGTAGGATGTGGTGGGTAAACACATCTGATCCGTTGTGGCCCTGCCTCACAGTTTACACGACTTAAAGGATCTGCTGCTAATGTCTTGGTGCCAGATACCATCAGCACATCTTCAGAGGTCTTGTGGAGTCCAAGTTTAAGCTGTTTTTGTGGTAAAAGTAGGAATCTACACAATTTTAGGCCGGTTTTAATGCTGTGATTGATCAGTGTATATATAAAATAGCACTTGATCCAGCCCAAATTGTTTTTTTTTTTTTTTTTTTTTTTTTTTATATTACTGTATAAACTGTAATATGCATCTGTTTGTTGCAATAATGCCTATATGTAGTTTAAACTAATATAGTATCCCAACATGCACCGTTTCAGTTTTAATACAAAGCACATGCATACAATTAAACTTTGAATTCGGCCCCAAGAACACGTGTGCTAACTGCTGAAGCAAATCGTATACACAAACAACCAAAAAAAATAAATAAAACCCTCGCCATCATTATCACACTTCATTAAAATGTTTTCAGAGGTTTGTTTTCAGCCTCACTGGCGCTGCATGATTAGGACACGTATTGTCATCGGTTTTCATATTCGCTGAAAAATTGTCATGGTGATCTCTTTAAAAAGTCAACACCCTCTGTTCAGTTTGCCATTCATGTCTGGGGTAATTAGCGTTAGTGCCGCTGTACAATACCGAGTCTCCAGGTGACCGCAGGCGTGTGAGATCAGCATGTGTGCCGACCCGGTGAGCTTAACTGGCTTTGACTGCTGCAGTTGCTGAGGAAACGCTATTGTTTGTGGGATTAATTAACAAGCCAGATTAGAGCATCGATGGTCTGGAGAGTCGTTCTCTCTCTCCATGCTTCTGGTTTGTTTTATTCTTTTTTTTTTTTTTTGCTTACATCTCCTCCTCTCTGCACTCAATCTTTCTCACTCTTCATTACCTGTTGGTCTTCTTGCTTGTCTGTCTGCATAGATGCTGTGGCAGATCGAACGGGACAGGTGTTTTCCATTTCATCACGGGCCGTGTCGCCGGTTTCGGCAGGCCGCATTAGAGAGGTATTGAGATAGTGAGGGAGGGAGGGAGGGAGGGAGGGAGGGAGGGAGAAAGGGAGGGAGGAAGGGATAGAGAGAAGGAGAGAAGGAGCGAGGGCTGGCATGTGACGGACCTGGCAGTTCATCAGCTGCATGCGGCAGAGGGCTGTAACAGACTTCCTGACAGGGCGTCGATATATTGACAGCACCTGTCACTCGGGCTGCTTTGGACAGGTTCGCGGCACCTCTGGCACATGAGGCTGATGGCGTGGCTTCGATTGACTGTCTCCATCCCTCCACGCTGACTTAAAACCCAGAATGCCCTGGGCAACTCTCTTTGATGACAGGAAAAATGCCTCAGTGCCAGCAGATCCTTCTGGCCATTTGTTTTCATCTTTGTGCCCAAATTCAGTCATAAAACAAAATCTCTCTTGTTTCCACTTCGCAGCGTTATCAGGTTTTTATAGTTTAGACACTCAGCAGTAAAACTACTTTTCCTGGCGCACGCATTTGTCATTTAATTCCTCCCCAAGATTGGAGCGATATACTTTAAGGAAGTCTGGTTTCCTGACATATTAGTCTAGACTGACTTTCTGTTCTCATTCACTTCCACCTGATCCCCCGACTGCTCGCTTACTATGGGATAAATACGTTGCAGTGCATTTTCACTTACTGTCTACTAAAGATTAAAAGATGGCAGATTGATTTATTGATTTTTTCCTGTAATATATCCTGAAGAAAAAAACTCATCGTTACTATGTAGTATACAACCTTTAATAAAGGGACAGTGAAATGGCTCGAGAGGCGTGATTTGAGTCCAGAAAGTAATAAAGGGAGCGTGTCATCAGTCCAGAGAAAAGAAAACTGAGTTGGGTTTGCTTTAAAGCGACCGATGTTACGGTCCATGCACAATCATCCACGTCTAAAAGGTATGAGTGTGTGTGTAGAGTTGATCACAGGGTACAGACCCTAAATTTCCAGTGACATTTACAGAGGGTTTGCTTCCAATTAACCTTCAAGTGTCTTCTCACCCCTTCATGCTGATGAGTTTTTTTTCTGTTACAAACAGGCTAATTTGTTATTAGCAGCACGCGGGAGACCGCAGGCGGCAGCTCATCAGAAGAAGGGATGGGCTGATGTGGCGTGCTGCGGTGGGGTGATGTATAGCACGAACGAAGCTGGCTCGGATTAGTCTCTGTCACTTGGATTATCCTGTTTGATTTTTTTTTTTTTGTCTTGTATTCATCCGTTCTCACAAACAGTAACAAAAGACGCCGAGACACTTGTTTGTTTCATATGAAGATGCTGCACATACGCTCATAGCGACTAAAGAGCATCCTTTGTCTTTACAATCTGCTGATGCCTACAGTGACTGTGATTTTTTTTTTTACACTTCAATTACTTTCAAGAGCGATTTTAAACATTTTCTTTTCATTTTATGGTCATTTTATTTATTTCCATTTTTGTGCATGATTCTTTTCATTTCTGTGATTCTATACGTGAGGAACATGTGATTCTGTACGATTCATTTACTTTTACATGAAAATTTACATCATTCTTGTACTTAGACATGTGATTTTTGCAGTTCATTTATATATTGACACGATTCGTTTACGTTTATATTTGAGTTTTTTGTGATAAATTTACTTTTACGCCATTCCTTTGTTTTCACATGTGACGATATACTGTGTATATTTCTCGCATGTTCCTTCCTGTCATGTGAATTATGTATGAATTTATTGTTTGGCATAGGATTGTACACATTTCCTTTATTTTCGCATGTGATTTTACATTAGCTTTATTTTTGTTTCTAAATTTACGAACAATTTCTTTGCTTACACATTTGATTCCTTTGTTCTAGCATGATTTACATTATTTCTTTTTTTTATTCCACAGTTTTATTTTTGCATGTTATTTGCATGTTTACATACATCTTCAGATGTGATTTTACACAATTCTTTCACTTTTGTGGTTGATTCTACCATCGATTGTTTATTTTTTTAGATGTTAGTTTACTGTTCCTTTAAATGGTGGTCACGGTGGCTTAGTGGTTAGCACGTTCGCCTCACACCTCCAGGGTTGTGGGTTCGATTCCTGTCTCCGCCTTGTGTGTGTGGAGTTTGCATGTTCTCCCCGTGCCTCAGGGGTTTCCTCCGGGTACTCTGGTTTCCTCCCCCAGTCCAAAGACATGCATGGTAGGTTGATTGGCATCTCTGGAAAATTGTCCGTAGTGTGTGATTTCGTGAGTGAATGAGTGTGTGTGTGTGTGCCCTGTGATGGGTTGGCACTCCGTCCAGGGTGTATCCTGCCTTGATGCCCGATGACGCCTGAGATAGGCACAGGCTCCCCGTGACCCGAGGTAGTTCGGATAAGCGGTAGAAAATGAATGAATGAATGAATGTTCCTTTAAATTTACATGTAATCTTTTTTATTCTCACATTTTTTCCATGTGATTTAGCCAAATTTAGGTGTTTTGCATGTGATTTTAATGATAATTCCTTTTTATTTCACATTTATTTTGACTCTATTCATTCATTTTTTTTATCTAATGTAATGCAATCCCTTTTTTTAACATGTGATTTTACACATGTTATTAATTTTCACGTAGTTTTCACCTGCAATTCTTATATTTTCTGATAACATGTACTTTTACACATTTGCATATTCTGCGTTTTTTTTTTTACAATTTGTATATTAACATATGCTTTTTATATGTTTTCTTTAATTTCATGTGATTTACATGATTCTGTTTTCACATTATTTCTTTTTTCACAATTCTATTATTTGCACAAATGATATTACATCGGTTCTAATTTCACGCCGTTTTACTCGATTCCTTTCTGTACATTTCTCACATGATCGTAACTGATTCGTTTATATATTTACAGTTGATTTATTTCTTATTAATTCCTTTATTTTCTTATGTGAGATGGGGTGATATATAACGAGAATAAAGCTGGCACGGATGAGTCTCTGTCACTTGGCAGCCGCTGTGTGATTTTTGTCCCACATTTATCTGATCTCACGACCGGTTACAGGAAACGCAAGGACGCGTTCTCATGCATCTCATCATTAGTCCCAAAGACATAAATAAACACACACTTGCAGCCACTAAAATGCATCCTTCACCTCTGCAATCTGCTGATGCCTGCAAATGAGAGTTAACCTCGTTTAGTAGGATTTATTTTTGTTTTTTTTTTCAAGCTTGGAAACGTTTATAGAGGTGTACAAGGCCAGATTTACTCGGGGTAGCAGGACACAGTGGGGGTTTGCTTACAGAGCTGATAAAATGCTGGAGAGAAAAAGAGAGAGAGGTAGAGAAGAGGTAGAGAAATGAAGAGACGATATGGAGTGGTGGAAGGAGGGGAAGGGATAGGAAGGGAAGGGTTGGGGGGTTGGTATATGCAGTCTGCCCCTGTGCCGCCCTGATAACATGTCTCTCCTCTCTTGCCGCGGGCCTTTGGACTCATGCACAGAGCAGAACCCACCCAGGAATCTTATCTTCTCTCCAGCTTGTGCCTCAGCAGCTGCCCATACCCTGGTCATTCACTTCTCTCCCTCTCTCTCTCTCTCTCTCTCTCTCTCTCTCGCTCACACACACACACAGATAGGTCTGAGGACAGCAGTGCGTTCTCCAACTGCATACCAAATCACCAAACCAAACAAAAATCTCTCATTAATTATACCTTCTTAAACATATATCCAAATAATAAAACTTTTCAATCTGTATCTCTATTAAACTTCACAGCGCCACCTGAGGCTTTTCTCCTGTATCTCCTGTCGCAGCTGTCCATCTTTTCTAGATCTTTCTCAATCCGGTTTTCTTCCGTCAAACTATGTTTGAGCCTGTGAGCCAGGTGACTCCTGCCTGCTTCCCCCATCGGCAGAAATGCGTATTGACATTTCGCTTTGCTTCTGAATTGTGCCTTAACAAGGCTGGAGAATTGGAGCCAAAAAAAAAAAAAAAAAGGAGCCGTATGTAGCTGCAGGCATCTGTTCAGCTGGTGCTATGGAAAGGTAAAGACACACACACTTCCTATCAGGCTTTTAGTGAGGGTAATTGTAATCTTGCTGCAGTATGAAATGATGAGGTAGCAGCAGCAGGCGGGAAAAAAAAAAAACAGCTGATCTCATAGCTACCTGTGACTGTTTTTTTTATACAGTCCCAGTGTGGATTTCTTTAATCCCAGGAGAACAATGTGATCATAAATCAAGTGAAAACAGTACAGGTTTGTGATTCCTTCTGCTCTAGTGCACTTAAACCTGGTCTTGAACAGATGAGCTAAATCACAACCGGGTTAAAGGTGAAAAACGATTCTTAACAAGGTGTGTTTTTAGTGCTATTAAAATGGGACACTTTATTCATAACAAACAATCAGCCATCTATAGACTGGCAACAACCTCATGACTCATTTGAATCAGTTATCATTTATTACACCACAACTGTTGCACTCGCAGGGGGGCACGGTGGCTTAGTGGTTAGCACGTTCGCCTCACACCTCCAGGGTTGGGGGTTCAATTCCCGCCTCCACCTTGTGTGTGTGGAGTTTGCATGTTCTCCCCGTGCCACGAGGGTTTCCTCCAGGTACTCCGGTTTCCTCCCCCGGTCCAAAGACATGCATGATAGGTTGATTGGCATCTCTGGAAAATTGTCCGTAGTGTGTGAGTGTGTGAGTGCGTGAGTGAATGAGAGTGTGTGTGTGCCCTGCGATGGGTTGGCACTCCGTCCAGGGTGTATCCTGCCTTGATGCCCGATGACACCTGAGATAGGCACAGGCTCCCCGTGACCCGAGGTAGTTCGGATAAGCGGTAGAAAATGAATTAATGAATGAATGAATGTTGCATTCGCGATGCTGATTGGTCAGAAGGTGTTGACTGGTTTTCTATGACAGTGGCTCGGACAACAGAAAGACATAAACTGGACTGTGGGTTTTCTTTTCCATCGCAAAATATAAACATTTGTTTTAACTAGACTCTTGACACTAGGGCCTTTGGTAAATCTTCCTTTGGAGAAAAGGCTTACATGGTGACTTATTCATTAGCATGTTAGAATCACGTCTCCTATCTCGTGTGTGTGTCTGTGTGCGTGTAGATTTTGCAGTTTTCCTTAGGGTTCTCTGGTTTCTTTCCCTAGTCCAAAGACATGCACTGTAGGAGCATTGGTATCTCAGAATTGTCCGTAGTGACTGTGTTGGAACCCTATCCAGTATGTCCCCCGTGACCCTGTCTATGTTCTGTTCTAGAGCTGTATATAGGAGTTCTACATGGACACATTCCTTTCTTAGGGATCTTGTGTGTGTGTGTGTGTGTGTGTGTGTGTGTGTGTGTGTGTGTGTGTGTGTGAGCATACAGCAAATGGGACACGTGTGTATCTCCCGGCTCATGTCCCCACAATGCCGTGCTCCTTAGGGATCTGTGTTTTGCGATCTGTGTCAGACGTGATGTGGCGCTATGAGGTGTGTGTGTGTGTGTGTGTCTGTATGTGTGTTAGACATATGGAGGTCATTAGAAGGGGGAAGCAGAACTAGAGATGGACCGCAACAGCTGTGTCTCTATCACACATCTGCTTCAGGGAAGGAAGTTCAACTTAATCTAGCAGGACACATACGTACAGTGTGTTACGTGACATATGTATTTGTACATAAGAGCAGAAGGAATAAATCCGCACAATTTCCTAACAAGTATTTCTTTTCTGGCTAATGAAGGTGTTCAAGAAACCTATTAAAGTTTGCCTCATATACCTTTCCATGTACAGTATGATTCCAAGAATATAAACCAGGCCATAAAAATATGTATATATAATATATATACAATAATGTTTTTGTACGTCATGTTTTCTCTATACCTTCAGATATTGTGACACGTAGTCTTTGTGTTTGTACAACTATGACATGTTCTCAAAGGAAGAGTAGCTTTATATTACTCAGGTTGCCAGGTTTACAAGCGTTTGGACTCATTGGTCAGAAAGTGTTGATTATTTGATTATTTTCTCTAACAGCAGCTCAGACCTTCTGTCTACAGCTACAGGGTTTCTATTAAAGTAATTTTTATATATATATATATTTATATATTTAAAAAAAAAAATTATATATAAATAATTTTTTTTATTATTATAATTATTTATAGGGGGTCACGGTGGCTTAGTGGTTAGCACGTTCGCCTCACACCTCCAGGGTCAGGGTTCGATTCCCACCTCCACCTTGTGTGTGTGGAGTTTGCATGTTCTCCCCGTGCCTCGGGGGTTTCCTCCGGGTACTCCGGTTTCCTCCCCCGGTCCAAAGACATGCATGGTAGGTTGATTGGCATCTCTGGAAAATTGTCCCTAGTGTGTGATTGCGTGAGTGAATGAGAGTGTGTGTGCCCTGCGATGGGTTGGCACTCCGTCCAGGGTGTATCCTGCCTTGATGCCCAATGACGCCTGAGATAGGCACAGGCTCCCCGTGACCCGAGGTAGTTCGGATAAGCGGTAGAAGATGAATGAATGAATGAATGAATGAATGAATTATTTATAATTTTTTTTATTCGTTATTATTATCATTTCTTTTAATTTATAGTTAGATATATTTATATTGCACTACTAATTCGAACTAACTGCATTCCACTGTCTTGCCCCCGTATGCAATGGGAATAAATATCTAATCTAATCTAATCTAATCTAATCTAATCTAATCTAATCTAATCTGAAGTGCTCGTTCTAATACAATGTTGTTGTCTAATACTATACCAGAAATAAGAACAGTAGTTTCTACACCAATATCTGACATAAAATAAAGCAAACCTTGAAGATTTCAGTGAGAGGTTTAGTTAACATCTTTCATTCAAAGGAATCTGAAGTTCTTCATCCTGTGGCAGGGTCTTCAGAAAAGAGCGGGAAAAAAAAGAATTTCTAAATGTTTCTTAAATGTTTTGTTTTTTAACAGAGAAGCTGGTGATCAAATCAAAGGTTTTGGAACACCTCAGTTTTTCCAGATGTTCGTGAATTTTATGCAGTTTAATGTTCATATATATGTTCAATGTACTCTGAAATTAAAACATAAAACAAATAATTAATTGGACATTGAGAAAAAAAAAAAAAAACAGAAATTTTTAAACAAAATTTAATATTATATTTTGACTCATCAAAGTAGCCACTCTAGATATCCTGGGCCAATCTGTAAGAATATTTAGCATCAACTATCATCAAGGAAATGCATTCCATTCCATTCCATTGGAAGTTAACCCAGTACTTCTTAAAATATATTATTTTTCAGTTTTTGGCAACCTAAACATTTTTTTTTTTCATCTCTGGCAGTTTACCACCTTTCTTTGTATCATTTAACTGCTTTAATTTTACTAGAAATTGCAAAACTCCTACCAGTAGTGTATGAAAATACAGTGTATGGAACTATAAGTGTTATTCTTTAATAAATAAGAAATTATTATTTACATTTACATTTACAGCATTTGGCAGACGCCCTTATTTATTTATTTATTTATTTATTTATTTATTTATTTATTTATTATCATTGGTTGAAACTTTGAGTCATGCTGTTATAGGAAAATAATGTTTTTTTTTTTTTTTTTTTTTTTTTTTTTTTTTTTTTAAAAATTTTAGAATGTCTTTAAGGGGAAAAAACAGTGTTATGTTTGGTCTTGATGTGTAATTTGTCCACAATTTCAGATGAGGGTTTGTGTTGTGTGTTGATGGTTGTTTTAGGGAGTGCATGCCAAGAAGCCTTTCCTTCCAGTAAGATATAACAATTAATTAGCCTGACCTCTTCCCCTCTCTCTGTCTCTGTCTCTCTCTCTCTCTCTCTCTCTCTCTTTCTGTTACTCTCGCTTGCTTAGTCTCTTGTGCTTGTAGACGTGAATTTTTAATGGCAAGACATGTATTAGTAGTGCGTTTCAGAGATCAGTGCTCAGCGTGCAGCGCTTAGCACCCGGATTTAGAGATGAATGTGTGTGAGAAAGACCAAGACAGGACTGCAACGCAGCGCTTGGCATTTGATGCCAGCTATCTTATCACTCGCCATTCTCATGCTAATGAAGTTAAAGATCAGACCTTCGTCGGGCGGCTACGCAGGCGGGTGATGGGTGTCTGGAAGAAGGAAGGTGACCGAGTGCACTGCCATGCATTCTTCTTTTTCAGTGACACAGATAAATGTGTGGTTGCGAAATTCATTCAGGTTAGGTATGGTTTCTATACTACTTCATTTTGAAAGGTTCTGTCTGACTCCCTCTCTCTCTCTCTCTCTTTTTTGCTCTCTCATTTTCTTTCTCTGTCTCTTCCTCAGGTGGGTTGTCTGACAGCCAGAGACAGCATTCTTCTCCAAAATGCTTTTAAGAAGCAAAGCCGAGCTTAATGGGTCGGGCTGGTTGCCAGAAAGCGGGTCGCATCAGGGTCAGCGGAAGTTAACCTCCTAAAGAGCATCTGGGGACAATTTGCAGAAACACAGCACACAAATGCTGCGGATCAGGACAAACATCATTAGGTAACGATCATTAGGAAGCTCCACCAAATCTGCATGCAGGATTAGAATGTGAATGGTGTTAAATGTCAGATACATGTGCTGGATGTGCTGGAAGTGCTGGATGGTCTCATGGTCTTTGTAATAACTATAAAATGGCATGAATGTTACAAACCCCTAAATTTTGACCTGTTCACTTTTTTCCACATTCATTACTGTACATTACTGAGGACAGAGCATAAAGTTTAACTAAAAAGTCTCCTTGCTGCTGCAGAGTGCTTGAGCACATGTGTGGACAAGGCACTTGGAGTGTCCAGGATATTATTGCAGTATTTATTATTTATTTTATTCATATAGCTATCCAGCAAACAAGTCAGTTTAACAGAAAAAAACAAACCCTACTTCCTATTGACTTATTGGTCAATGCTTTATGATAGTGTGACGGTCCAGTTAGATATATTAGTGTGCATTGATGAAGGACAATATTTCCAAATCAGGAAAGTTGGAAAAACATTGCCTGCTAGCACAACACATGGTCATGTCATGGTTCAACAATAATAGTAATTAGATCTAGCAGAATCATTGGCCAGTGATTGGCAGCTTGGAGCCTACATGCTGTTCTTTAACCACTCTCACTCACTCACTCATTTTCTACCGCTTATCCGAACTACCTCGGGTCACAGGGAGCCTGTGCCTATCTCAGGCGTCATCGGGCATCAAGGCAGGATACACCCTGGACGAAGTGCAAACCCATCGCAGGGCACACACACACTCTCATTCACTCACGCAATTACACAATACGGACAATTTTCCAGAGATGCCAATCAACCTACCATGCATGTCTTTGGACCAGGGGAGGAAACCGGAATACCCGGAGGAAACCCCCGAGGCACGTGGAGAACATGCAAACTCCACACACACAAGGCAGAGGCAGGAATCGAACCCCCAACCCTGGAGCTGTGAGGCGAACGTGCTAACCACTAAGCCACCGTGCCCCCAGGGAAGTTCTTATCTATGAATATATTGATACTGGTTCAGTAGCTCATGGACTAAGGGCATTATCAATCTAAAATGCTGTTGGGAGACAACATTCTTTTTTTTAATATATATACAGTAGATGCTAACTTCTAAGAGGAAGAGGTAGGTTTTTAGACGTCAGTGACTCTGCTCCCACCACTCCAGTGCCAGAACAAAGAAGAGTCTTAACGCTTACGAGGAAGGCAAGTGGTGGAAGCAGAGTAACTGGCTGTGCTTAAAATGATCCCAGTGTCTCAGTCAAGTGCTGCAAATATCAATTCAGTAACATAAATACTCACCAACCAAGTTGTCTTCGTGTTATATAGTCTGAAATAGTGAATAGTCAAAAATAAAAATGTTTAAGGGGTTGACATGTACACTTTGAATAATTTTTCTTTTCATTTGTGAAATCTTTTATTTTCGCATAGATGCAGAACTCCATACATGGAAAAATAAAGCATAAATTTACTTTACATCAAGTTCCATAGCAAGCATTAGACTAATTATCTCTGCACTATTACCATTATAATGTGTGTTTTGATTGTTCCTGTCAAACCCTAGAATTTAATTTGGTTATAATTTAGCAAGTATAACACAGCAGCTAAGTACAATCTATACAATGCAAGTCTGGTATCGGGGACGATGTGTGCTAATTACTTTTAGTGTCATATCTAGAAAGCAATTTTTTTATCCACACTCACTCGCCATGAACCGTGTCTGTGTCAGCTATAAGCAGCTCCTTCTTATTGTTACTGGATTAATATAGTTTGAATGTATTTATCAGCAGTAATTAAGAGGAAGAACATTAAAGGAAGCTATTCTTAGATCTTGTGAGAACTTGCGAGTCCAAATGTGTGTTGCTATATGATTGAGCTTCTCCAAGATGGTGGTGTGTTGTTTATATTTGTGTCTGGTTTATCCTATACAACAGCCAGATTAGCTGGTAAGTCTCTGGTTTCATCAGAAAGTCACGATCAAATACTGTAGCATCTTCCCCAAGAGCCCAAGATCTGACACTGGGTAAGCCACTTGACAATCTGGCTTCTTTGCTTAAACTATCCATATTGGGACTATTGGAATATCCATTCATTCATTCATTCATTTTCTACCGCTTATCCGAACTACCTCGGGTCACGGGGAGCCTGTGCCTATCTCAGGCGTCATCGGGCATCAAGGCAGGATACACCCTGGATGGAGTGCCAACCCATCACAGGGCACACACACACTCTCATTCACTCACGCACTCACACACTACGGACAATTTTCCAGAGATGCCAATCAACCTACCATGCATGTCTTTGGACCAGGGGAGGAAACCGGAGTACCCGAAGGAAACCCCCGAGACACGGGGAGAACATGCAAAGTCCACACACACAAGGCGGAGGCGGGAATCGAACCCCCAACCCTGGAGGTGTGAGGCGAACGTGCTAACCACTAAGCCACCGTGCCCCCCTTGGAATATCCATGATGATGTTAAATGGTCACACCGTTCCCTAGAACTGGAGCTCCTTCCCAGATCACTTCACGTCCCTTGCATTCAACTGTCCGTGGTTAGAATTCAGTTGACGTTCTGGATGGTCCTGTCTGCTAAAATCTGCCTGAAAGAAAAAAAAAACCCTGACTAGCTTTAGAGGGTTTACAGAAGGATTGACAGGAATGACAAGAGTTTCTGCATGTCCAAGCATGTCAGTGCTGTCTCAAGATATATCTCCCTAGAGTACTACAACTACGGAATGTAGTGGCGCAAAAGAAAGGAAAACGTTCAAACTCTTGTTCAAATCCTGGTGATGCCACAGCCATCTTTGGTGAGGAGTCTTAGGCTGTCAGTTCACTCAGGGTGGGAGGGATGGTGGTACACTTTCCCCTGTCAGCCAGAACAACACTAATCAATCGTGGCTGTCTGTGAGCTCATGTATGCAGTCAGTTAGTGCTTTCCTCTGAATGTGTTCAGCTGCGTTATAATCTCGGCAGAAGCACCACATGGTGTGACAGGGGAGAACTAGTTAATGGGTTGGAAAAAAAAAAGAAAAGAAAAAAGAATAAGCGCACAAAATAAAAAGAAGTATTGCAGTTTATGGTGCCTACAGTGCATTTGAGACTGACTGATTGTCCAATTATGTAATTGCTTGCAGCTAGATTGCAAGAACAACAATTGGTCTTGAGTGACTTTCCTGTCTTAACAGAGCACTGCTTTTTCGTCCCCCCGAGGGAATGCCCAACACACTGTCACTGTCCATAACAGTGAAATCTTTTCTTCTATCTTGCTGTCAGCTAAGATGTAATCTAGCAGGAATGTAATCTAGCACTCTTGGGTATTGCCAGCCTCGGTCTCACATATCTTTCAGGATTCTCTGTGTGGCTGCAGGGCAGTAGCAGGTGGCTTCGTCCCCCTTTGTTACACTTTCCCTCGGGTGCAATCAGAGGCTCAGCAAGACCAGACACCCAGACACCAGAGTTGTCATCAAAGAGTGGCGACGTGATGACATGACAGGAGGTGACACGTCTCACTGTGGCACAGGTGCTCGTAAGCAGTTGAAAGGTCAGAAGTTGCCGTTAGTCTGACCTCTGATTAAAACCTGAGCGTCTGGAGAAAGTCTGTTGGGATGCGGTGTGTATACGGCGGCCGTAGAAACCGCTTGTGCTTCTTAATATGAAGGCATGCATACTTTATGAGTTTAAGTAATCTGAACTCCTTTTCTAAGTCTTCTAAGTCCTGCGCATACAGAGCTAATCAAACTTTCATTAATTCTGTGAAATTCCTATAAAAATTCAAATCACAGTAGAGGTCCGGTCCAAACCAGCACCCTGCATATTCTCATGTGTTGTATTCTTGCACTGATTTTCCTGTTTTGCTACCAGAATCAAGCTGAGAGCAGCCGAGAACTGTGATTGAGGATTTGAGCTCTGAAGAAACAACCAGCTGTGTCGAGTGGTAAAGCGCTAATCTCTTTCCAATACAGCCTTAACAACCAGAGGCTCTGATGCACAATATTACCACTCATTCGATAAGCAGCCTCTCAAGAGTAAACAGCAATTAGAGAAAAAAACTGTACCAAATCATGCCTTTATTTGTTCTGTATGTGCTTGTGGGTCCCAACTTGATCTCGCTTTTCCTTATCGCTAAGAATAGGCTTATTTTTTAGCATTGAACCCAGCTTACACTGTGTGGCTTCCAATCTCAAATCAACTAATTAAAACCATTTAAAGCATATTTACAAGCAACAAAAGCAGCTAACTCTGCTTTATCGGGGTATTCTGAAAGTCTTCGTTAACATTAATGCGTCGTTACAGGCTATCGCCTATAAATAAGCAACAAATTAAATTGACATACAAAAGATCGTCAAACAAAGCCTTAAGTTTAAAATAGACATTAATATTTACACAGCTAAAGTATTCTGAAATGCTTTACGGACGTTCTTCGGTTTCCGCCTCTTTCGAATGACTCAAATCACCTCAGAGACTGACTGAATTTTCTTGAGTAGAAGTGCAAGACGTTGTTTGTCAATAATGTCTAGACCGTCGCCTTTAAATTACCTTGCTTTTAAGCTTGAAAAAAAGATGGGGGATAGAAAATGCAGACCGAACAAAATTACTCACTGCAAATCGAGTTTATTAAACAATAAGTCTTCCACCCTTATTATTCATCAGCGTAAATGAAATTACGTCTTGATCAAGCACATAATTATTTTGCATTTTATTTTATTGTCAGTACGTTCTGACATAAACGTGTACACGATATATTCATTGACATCATGTGTGAATAGTATTTTAATTCACTTTTTGGGTTGTCAAATTCATAAAATTCCAATGATTTTAAATAATTCCATGCATGCTATAAAAAATATATATATTTACATGCCCATGGTTTGAAGGAAAAGCTGTCCAAGCTGCACTTACAGCTGACTTTATGTAAATGCTGTTCATCATTTTGTCCATAAAAATAAACTGTCCTTGTGAAAGCAACATCTCCAGTTAAGACACTATCTCCTTTGATGTCCAACATGTAAAATAAAGTGATTCCAGTGACGTCATAATTAATTATTTTAATATTGATTTGAAGTGACATTCCTTAGTTTTTTGTTTTTCATAGTTTGTTTTTTATAGTTTTTCTGTTTCTATACTTCTGTAAAGCAACTTTGAGAAAATCTGAAATGTTAAAAGCTCTATTCTAATTAATTAAATTGAATTGAATTAAAAAAAAGGTGCACGGTGGCTTAGTGGTTAGCACGTTCGCCTCACACCTCCAGCGTTGGGGGTTCGATTCCCGCCTCTGCCTTGTGTGTGTGGAGTTTGCATGTTCTCCCCGTGCCTCGGGGGTTTCCTCCAGGTACTCTGGTTTCCTCCCCCGGTCCAAAGACATGCATGTTAGGTTGATTGGCATCTCTGGAAAATTGTCCATAGTGTGTGATTGAGTGAGTGAATGAGAATTGTGTGTGTGTGCCCTGCGATGGGTTGGCACTCCGTCCAGGGTGTATCCTGCCTTGATGCCCGATGACGCCTGAGATAGGCACAGGCTCCCCGTGACCCGTGGTAGTTCTCATAAGCGGTAGAAAATGAATGAATGAATGAATAGATGAATTAAAAAATAAGTTAATTTTCCTAGCGCCTCGTTGATCCTTGTGATGTTCATTGCTACTGTCTCTTAAATTACAGATTTAAAACTTTGTCCTGGATAAAGGACAAGGTAGGAGTGGCATTAATATGCAAAATAGCTAATATCACACATTATTCATCCATGTTGCCCTGCAAGATTTTGTTTATCTCTTATTACTTTGATGATTTCAAAAGCATACCTGGATTTGAGTGCCAGGAAGGTTCCAAGGACGTTGAAGAGTACAATGGCATTATGTACCTCAAAGAACTTTGGTACTAAGCGTAGGTTTACAAATTTTCCAATTAAATTCACCCACATATAAAATTGATATCCCCAAAGTGTATTTGAACTGTTTACAAAAGTCAATGTGTGTATTTTAGTGCCTTGGATGGTGCTGTGTACAGCCTGGTGTGCGCTTGGAAGAAAACTTATATATAGAGCAGAAAATCCTATTATAAGAATATAATCTGTATTAAACAGGTCTGTAGTGTGTGAGGTTCTTTAGTTTAGTCTATTACTCAACACAAGTTTGTTTTCTTTTGCTTCAATGAAATAATGTAGATATCACATTAATGGCGTAAATGTTTTTCAAACCCACTTCCTGAAGGATTTTTAACAAATCCGAACTTCTCCTGCAGTTATTTTGTGTTTCCTTTAACGTTAAGTAAAATTCAAATAAAATCCTCAAAATAATTCTATCATGACCAATGCTACGTGAAAGAGAAAACATTTTTGATTGAATGATACTATTAAAACCCATTTAGGAGGTGATTCAGAGCTAGAATTCTTTCTTTATTTATTTTTTTCAGATGCAGTTGAGGCCAGAAGAACATGGTGGAAATAATCAACTAGGAACAACCTACAAATTTTTCATAGAAAGGAAGGCCAGCTATAAGGGCAGGTCTTTCGATAGACATGAGCTTCTATGTTGCGAAATCTCAGTTACAGGATTGAGGTTATAGTTCATTTTAATCCTTAAATAGTTTAACATAGTCTAAATAGTCTTTCCATGATTTAAATAAACTTTATTGTCAACAGAGTAGTTTTTTAAAAATGTTGTTCTTAGCAACGTCCTGAATCCAGAAAGTTTTTGCTTCCACTTTGGAAAACGTGACTAGTCAAAAACTTATTTGAATCACTGATCGTGGATTAAAAATTCAAGCAAAACGATATGGTAGAAAATTCAATCGCGCGACTTACATTTCCTCCAGAGAGAAATGTTCTTTGCTCTGTGCTCCATGCTCTGAGTCGAGCTTTGGATCTGAGCTTTACCTCCCTTTCTTTATTCATCTAAGCCACATCCACTGAAAGAGGCACGGGAACCTATGGGGTTTCAGCAAAAGACATATTGTTCAGTAAATTACCCGTTAATTGCATATTATTATTACCACATCGATGGGCCCGCTCATCAGACGCTTTTCATTTGGAGTGGCTTGTGGTGCATTCAAAAGCACTGAAAGGAATAAGAGTAGGTGAGGAGAAAGAGAGAGAAAGAGAGAGAGAGAGAGAGAAAGAGAGAGAGAGAGAGAGAGAGAGAGAGAGAGAGAGAGAGAGAGAGAGAGAGAAAGAGCACATCAGGGACCAGTAATGACAACATAAACTACAATAATCATTGCAAAACTAGCCACTGAACATAATCATAATCAATGATTTGTGCTCCTATATTTTGCGTCCTGTATTAAAAATATGACCGAAGGCAGGTCGGGCGGATAAAAAGAACAAACCTGGCTGCTTTGCCAGGAAAGAAAGTGAACTAGCTGTGCATGGCCAAGTTTTTCTGAAGGTCTACAGTGACATTAATCAGCCCTAAAAATCTGTATCCATGATTCTATTTTTTAATTTTTAAATTGTCCTGATAAAAATTTGCTGATAAAATATAAAATATAAATATTTTGTAAAGTGCTTGTTCATAGATAGATAGATAGATAGATAGATAGATAGATAGATAGATAGATAGATAGATAGATAGATTCTTAATTGCCATTGCACAGGGTACAACAAAATTAAGTGTCAGTCCATATAGTGTACAAAATGGTAAAATAAAAAATAAAGTATACACATAAATATAAAAGATTATAAACATTAACATAAATGATCCGATTAAAAAACAATTTAGTTATAAACAGCTGAGATATTGCACTCAACATATTGTACATGTGAACAGTGCATTATAAATTTATCTATAACAATAAAAATTAAGTTTAAATAATATGAAGTTATTGCACATTCAGTGTCTCCTGTACAGATTCATGACTTAAAAGAAAGCAATGCAAAAGAAATCCATAAATTGAGAAAAACATGACTAGTCAGTGAATCAGAACAAATGAAATGGTACGCAGTAGAAGGAGGCAGATGAGTTGTGTTAGTAAGGGATAGGTAATGCAATGAAATACTTCGGTAGTAATGTCTATGTGGACATATTTAATAATAATAATAATAATAATAATAATAATAATAATAATAATAATAATAATAATAATAATAATAATAATAATAATAATAATAGGAGGCACGGTGGCTTAGTGGTTATCACGTTCGCCTCACACCTCCAGGGTCGGGGTTCGATTCCCGCCTCCACCTTGTGTGTGTGTGGAGTTTGCATGTTCTCCCCGTGCCTCGGGGGTTTCCTCCGGGTACTCTGGTTTCCTCCCCCGGTCCAAAGACATGCATGGTAGATTGATTGGCATCTCTGGAAAATTGTCCCTAGTGTGTGATTGCGTGAGTGAATCAGAGTGTGTGTGTGTGCCCTGCGATGGGTTGGCACTTTGTCCAGGGTGTATCCTGCCTTGATGCCTGATGATGCCTGAGATAGGCACAGGCTCCCCGTGACCCGAGGTAGTTCGGATAAGCGGTAAAAAATGAATGAATGAATGAATGAATGGTTAGAATGTTTTGTTTGCTTTAACTTCCCAAAACTTTTAGATCTGACTTTTCTTAAACGATTGATAAACAATCCCTGTTATTTCCAGGTTGGTTGAAATCGTAAAGAAACATTCATCTCAAGTGCCTGGATAGATCATGATGATCATAGCACTCAATTAAACATTGAATCAGACAGTATTTTTCGCATTGGACCAGATTACACTATCAATATTGCAAAGGTCAGAATAAATTGTAGGCTATATTAAGCAGTTGTCAAATACGCTGTATTTTCTATCAGCTATATTTTTGGAAAATAAGCAGGTTATGTCTCTTATTTCTGCCACATCGATTTAGACACTTAAGGCTGCAGGAAGTACCAATAGGATGTGTGTAGGAAGATAATAAAAGCAACGGCTGTGAGGGCGATAAATTCATAGATATTTAATACTGGCTTGGACTGAGACCAAACCTGTGAAAGTGTGCCGTGGAAGCCAACACAAGCACACTCCGTTCTATTCCACTGGGTCATCATATCTGTCCAAGTAATCTTTGGTGAAAGTAAATGAAACGTAAAATGAGGGTCCTACTGTCAGCAGTTCATTCCAATCCAACACCAGATTGGTGCTGCTGTGCAGGACTTCCTGTAAATGAATCCGTTCTCAGCGTTCAAAAACGTGAGTGAACACATCTCCTTAGACTAAAGGAACAATCTCCTCAAACATCCGTGAAATTGCTCTTCATTTGCATATTGTAAACGTGCACCCAGTTGCTGACTTGATTGCACTAATTTCATTCTGTATGCTGTAATGCGGGTTGTTTGTTCCCTCATAAGATGCTGTCTGGAGCATTTATTGTTCAGACGAGATTTGTATCCTAACTCCACTTGAAATTTCTGAGCTCGCCCGAGGATCTCTTGCATCCGTAGCCATTACTGTGCACGTACTCGTGCTTGGCAGGGGACTGCACCGTCTCCTGTGCACGCCATGCTCGTAAGTGTGTTGTAAAGAAATGCAGCTTGCAGGCATTTTTGCACACGTATGGGCTTCAAGTGCTAAATTCTGAAGCTACAAGTGAGTTGGTGTGTGTGTGTGTGTGTGTGTGTGTGTGTGTGTGTGTGTGTGTGTGTGTGTGTGTGTGTGTGTGTGTGTGAACGTTGAGTTGTTTTGGCACTTCTAGTTGTTGCATCATATTCAATTCGCCTCTTCCTTTAAAAAACACACATCCTGCTACACTGTACCACATTGCAGAAATCATTAAAATCCAGATCTGCTACATTTCTCACACTTTGGGATGAAAGTGTATTGTCAGGATATGTGTTGATTTCATTGTTGTTGTTTTTTGTTAGTTTCTTTGTTTGTTAGTTTGTTATGCTGGAGGTGTTGATACAGGAGCCAATAATTTGTGGCCATTATATAAAGGACATCGCAATACATTACATGTAGTTAACATCACAAAACAGTACTAATTCACTGCAAGTAATGGGAACAAGGTAACACAAGTTCTCACAAGCCTCAGTTATAGGTTAGAAGGTTAGCGTAGGTTAGTAATAGGATGAAGATTGATTAATGCAGAGAGAGAAGGATGAACTTCATGGTTCATGGTTAAAAAATTATAATTAAATGATATCATTTACAAGAAGCTTAAAGTAAAATATCACTGCTCAACTCAGCTTTTTAAAGTGATCTGCACTTAAATTGCATAAACTGCAGAGACTAAACTGCACTTTTTCCCACTGTTGTCAAATGCATAATAGTGATAATAGTCTAAATCACGTTAAACACACAATCAGTAATTTTTTTTCTGTTTATAAAATAGCACTTGATGCAGAACATCCTAGAGAGAGTCTTATATTTTAAGGAAGGAAGTGTGACGCTTAGGTGAGGAACAATGGGTTAAAACAACCTTAATTTACAAAAAAAAAAAATAATAAATAATTAAATCATTGAATGCACTTTCATTATGTAGAAAGCAACCTTTGTACTTCCATGCGTTCCTTAAGCGATTTTGAGTTTTGGAATTCATTGATAGTGTCCAGATTTAGGTTAATTTTGCACTAATCTCTAAAGAACACAAGTCTCTGCTTTAATGAAAAGGCTGAGCAAGCCATCATCTGCCAGGGTCACAGCTCACTAAGTACTGTAGCACTCCCTAAATTTTTGTCTTTATAAAAACACTCCTCAAAATAACTGAAACAATGGAATATAATAAAATACAATATAATAGAAACAATAAAACAATAAACACCAAAATGTTATGAGCATAAATCCAATATTAGCATATTGCCAATCAAAATCATTAGCATCTCAGTTTAATGCATGGCATGTATGGCTTTGGAGAAAATGTTCTGTCAAATGGGGGAAAATAATAAAAACTGCATGTTACATTTGCAGAACATCTAAATGTATGAGCTTATAATGAAATTACTGCTTTGGCTTCATAGCCACGCTATAATTCTACATGCTCTGGGGATTTGAGTAAAGTACCTACAAAGCTAAAATGATTTACATCAACATGAGATAGCTATGACTCATTGAGTCTGCATGGATTATAGGGGTAATAGACTTCTCAGAGATGTGATTGGAGCTTAGAACTGGGATGGCTAGAGGTATTTCTAGTGTGGCAGCTGCCCCAATGTTCCACCAAGTGGCCACGCCCTTCTGTTCTGTTTGACCTAGTCGTGGACACGCCCCCCACACGCACAGGGAGAACAACAGCGTTTGAGAGGCCAAATAAATTGGTAATATTTGTAGTAATGAAATAGAATTAATATAGCTATTGTGTCGTTAAAAAAAAGAAAATAATAAGAAAAAATAAAAATAAAAACGAGCTCTCGAGGTTGCACTTTACAGTTAGGTTCCACTTTACCAAATGGCTTCATTTTGGCTATTTTTGACAGGAGCTTCTACCAAATATCTTACTAGAGACCACTTTTTATACGACATATAGGTAAAATATATACTATAACGTGACTACACAGAGGCGCACGCTTTTACAAACGGCGCTGCATGTGCGCGAGCTCGCGGTCTTTCGTATTTTTCGTCTTCGTCTTCTTCATCTTCTTCAAAAATAACAGACATGTATATATATATATATATATATATATATATATATATATATATATATATATATATATATATATATATATATTCTCTATATAAAGCAAACTTGTGTTTTTTTAATTAGTTATATGTAAGAAAAACTACAGTAGTATCTCGTGAGCGCGCGAGAGGCTCTTCGGTCCTGTCTTCGGTCCTGTGTTCCTGCCATTATTTCAGCACCAGACGCTGTCCGTATTTCAGCACCACACGCTGTTCAAGCGGCTGTAACTCTGTAATTCAGACCAAACAGTAACTTACTCTGAAACAAGCAACATGTAAACGTCAATCTGATCAATTAACCATCGTTCAGAGGTAATGTATGAGCATGATTACAACCGTGTCGTGACAAATAACTGCGACGCTAATCCTTTGTTAATATGTTGCTTTTTGTTTCATATTTTAACAAAGAAACAGCCTAATATTTCGTCCTGCCTACAAACGAGAGGTTTGTGGACGCTATGGCCAGCTAACATTCCGTCTTTCACGGGACACCATACAAAGAACTCTACAAACGGTGTTGTTTTACTTCATTTATAGTACCTCTCCCCTGGCGGAATGCACCATTTTAGTTATAGGGGAGGCAAAAGAGAAAGTAATAGAGTACGTTACGTATTAAACCGTATATTCCTACACAAAGTAATATGAAATAATATATTACGAATAGTTTTTAAGACAACGTTTAATGCTGTAGTTTTTGATCTCGGATGTACTCTGGGATTCTCATACACACTATGCCTCCTCCCCTACACTTCAGTTGGATTTGGTGCAACCCTGTACGTTTAAACCGAGAGAGGACACCCGTAGCGGCTTCCCGATGCAAAAAAGAAAATAATATAAATAAATAAATAATAAAAGAGTAGCTAGAAGCAGAGGCGAGGGGGAACGGAGGTGTAAATACAAAGCGAAAGCGCTCTATTTCTCTCTCTCTCTCTCTCTCTCTCTCTCTCTCTCTCTCTCTCTCTCTCTCTCTCTCTCTCTCTATCTCTCTCTCTCTGCGTTTTTTATGAAATGAACAACTGAAGAGGGCATCATATACAGGGGACGCGCATCCGCGCCGGGAACGAGCTTTCGTCGTATCTAACTCATTCCACGTTACATGTTTATACGCGCTTGTAAATATTTGCCCGCGACTGCAACTGTAGATCGGGAGCTGCGCGTGACATCCCGAGACTGTCTCACGCACTTCGGAGGACCAGTCGCTGACTTGCCGCCTCTTCTGATCAACGGGTCGCCGTCGACGATGACAACTTTAGCGAACGGACAGGCGGACGCCGCGGTGCACGTAGCGGCTGGCGCGAACGGGCTCGTGAACGGAATAAGCCACGGTCACGGCGCGCCGGGCTGCGCCACCATTCCCATGAAGGACCATGACGCCATCAAGCTGTTCGTCGGCCAGATCCCGCGCAACCTGGACGAGAAGGACCTGCGGCCGCTCTTCGAGGAGTTCGGCAAGATCTACGAGCTCACCGTGCTGAAGGACCGATTCACGGGCATGCACAAAGGTAGGGGACCCGGGCTCGGGCTTGTGGCGCGCGCTCGTCACGGGTCGCCGTGGAAGCAGAGTGTATGATGGATTATTAACACGGTGTTATTTGTTTCACCACGCAGAAGCTGGTATTACAAGATGTCAAGTTTATTTTTTGTTTGTTTGTTTTGTGTGTGTGTGTGTGTGTGTGTGTGTGTGAGAGAGAGAGAGAGAGAGAGAGAGAGAGAGAGAGAGAGAAATTACAAAGTTTATTTGTGTTTATTTTATTTTTCCCAGTGAATTCCCTAACATCATTATTACTGTAATCAATTTTATGTTAACAGTTTGAAGGAACGAACATCTGCTTAGGTCTTCAGTTGTAAATAAGCTGAAATTGTGGCCGGGGTCCTTTCTGCATGAGCGTGTGTCTATGTGTGTGTAGCTAGCAGATGTGTGTGTGTGCGCGCGTGGCAAGCGTGTGTGTGCGCGTACATCCACACATCACGACAAAAGGTCGGCACCGTATTTAGCACGACTGAGACGAATCCACTGTTTGACATTTTCACTGACAGCACACGAGACTTTTATAGTTTCATAATACGGCATTATTACTACACATAAAATGAAGGTTCCACATCGAACCGCTTAGAAAATGTAGAGCCTTTAGCTTGTCCTAATTTGGAGAACCCTAAAACGCACAACTGATGGTTTCTCTGTCAAAAACTATTTCATTCTAAGAGGTTATATAAATCTTAATTATCCAAGGAATCCTTAAAGGACCGATGAATGACCACTTTTTCATAAGGTGTACCTTTAAAAAATCAGACATATGCTTTTTAATAGCTCAATTACTCAAGATTACAGGAGGTTCTCTGTTAGAACAACTGGTTCTTTGGTGTCCCTGTGGGAGAATCCTTAAAGCTAAAACAGAGTGTTGCTCTATCGGAAAGGTACAAAGGTCCAACTACAAAAAAGATTATAGGGGTTAAAGAAATGTTGATGGTCTGACGAATCTTTAAATAACTCTACAGAATTTAGGATTTTTTTTGCCATTAGGACATTATGTTTTTTATGGCCCATTTACTGGAGATTTAATCTAATGACTCTCAAGTAAAATGAATCAAGTTGTACTTGCACTACTCTTGCTCCATTCACAAGTCATGATTATTCTGCTTTGTGCATTCTTTGTTTCTTCCGGTGCACCAGCTGATCTCCCAGCAGATCCAGAGCACATCGTTTGCTTTTGCACTCTCTGACACCACCGGCTTGTTCGTGCAGAGTCTTAATTATTGCCGTCACAGGAAACCCGCGGTGAGATCGGGAAGATGAATTCCCAAAAAACGTTCCAACTCGCGTGTGCCAGGGGATCTCCCCTGAACCTTGTCCCCAGGGTGCCATTATTTCCCAGTTCCGTCTAATTGATCTGCTTCACCCCGGAGGACATTGCCAGACTTGGGGGTCGTTTTCGTATCTAATAGAGCCATCCATCCCCAGGAGAGCGGGGACAACATCCTGGTCCTATGCTAAACAAAGAGTGCTGGGTAATGATAGCGTTGAATATATGAACCAGCAGAACAAATGGTTGCAAGCAGAGCGGAGACGGCGACAGAGGCGGAGGGAAGAGCTTATCTTTTATTAATACGGCACTGTAGTAGTGACTCCCAGTTCGGCAGTTAATCATGTTGGCCTTGAACTATGGATGTCCACATGGGCTGATCCTAGGAATTGACTATTTCCAGGGATATATGGCTTTCCCTGAGTCTTGCACAAAGTCTTGTTCATTAGTACTGTAGTTCTAGCAGTCTTCATACTTAGAGTAGATACTCGCATACTCTCTTTGCCTGCCAGGGACACAAGTTGCATCATTCACTGATCGATTATGTGTGTTTCTTCCTACAGGCAGTTTCATTTATTTGTCACAGATCTCTGGATTATCAACCACGCTCCTCTGTTTTTGTGCCTTATTTATAACACAGGGAGTGAAATGGGAAAGTGGGTAGTCTGCCTGCATACAGAATTCCCTGTCTGTCATTTACACTTGGTCATGTTTCAAATACCTATCTGGATGGCCTAGAGTTGTTGGAGTAATTGAGTAGAACGTTGGCAACCATTATGATATTCAGTAAATTAGGCAAGGCTTCGATCTTGCCCTAAAGCTGCCGTAGACTTTCCATAATCTGCGTTTGATTTGTTGATTCGGCAGCCCTGTCAGCTCTTTTAGGATTTTTTTTGCTTATGCTAGAGAGGCCTGGACTTTACAATATGAACATATTGCTTGGGGTTTATTTGCCATCCGTCCGTGAGAAGGTATAAATACAGCTGCTCATCCTGCGATGAAGGATGCAGATCCTCCTCCACGCTAAACAGATAGACGATACCCATATGCTGGGTAATGGCAGTGTTAAACATAAGCGAGTGGGGATGGAGGTAAAGCAAGTGGGGGAGCTTATCTTTTATTAATAGTGCAAATGTACTAGTGACTCCCAGTCTGATTGTTAATCACGAGTGCCTTCTCAGCCTGATTCTCAGATGTATGACGGTGTTCCTGCATGTACTGGACAATTCCTGGTTTTAATAGAGAAGACCTGGCTGCTTATTGCAACCTGTTGGGTTTCTCTAGCCATGTTGGTATCGAGTAGTAGTGTTACACAGCAGCTCTATCTGTATCTGCACCAGAACCTGTATTCAGAATTAAAATTGAAGTGTGTGTGTCCTAAACCATACATGGATTTGTTTTGTTTTGTTTTTAAACAGAGACTAAATCCTGTATACTGAACCCTGCCTGTCCATGATTATTTGAATTATAGGGAAAAAATATAGTAGCCCAATTCAAACCACGATCCTGACCAGGGAGTTAATACGGATGAGTAAATGCTGTATGCATCGTAAATGTTCACTTCACTGAACGTGGTCTTTCTTTGTTGTGTAAATTCATATCTGCCCCACAAGCTCTAAATCTTACCCCCAATAGTCACAGTCAGATGCTGTGTCATAAAAAATCGAGATGCAAAACAAAAACAAAAACACATTATTTGAATGACAGACACGTATTCAGTTTCATGCCTCGTCCTCATCTTTGTGACTCCCACATTTTATTTTTATTATTCGATTGTTAGGAACATCATTCATTCCCATGTTGCGTTCTTGAGAAATCACAACTCCTCCGCCACCACGCTTCACTCTTCTTCCTACCACATTCCCTCCTCCAATGTTCTGTCTCTCTATGCCTTTTTTCATCCTCCTCTCCTCATCCGTCACCCATTCACGACGCTCAAAGGCATCCTTTGCCTTCTTTATTCACTCCGTCATCCATCTTAACATTTTTTAAATTCAGAATTAGATTCTGAGAGTCTGCAAGCGAGCTCCTGATCCCTGTAGACCTGTAAACAGAAGCCCGGGTAATGGAAATGGCACTACCTCAAGATAAATACACATTTTCCTTCAGCTAAACGGCAAATATTAGCCTCACGGAAACGTCTGCTCCTTGCAGGAAATGATTGCTTGGATTGGTTTGTTGACAAGACAAGGCGACGTCGAGAAGTCTTGCCAAAAGACCTCTGCAGATACTGATGGGATGTTTAATTAATTTCCAAGGCAATGTGAGTCGTGTTTTTTAAACAGGCTGCAGAACAGTGGAAAAGCGCAAGAGCAAACTGTTGTGCGGTTGTGCCTTAAGCAACGAGCTGCCCTTGCAAAAGTAGAGCATTTGAAGCTGCGACGTAGAGCGTGGGTGGTGAGGGACTATGTTGGATGCCATAATAAAACATGTAAGAGATGAAGCTTTCCATTTCTCACTGCACTGCTAAATTTGCAAACTCTATTTTTATGATCATTGGTTTGCACATACATGGGGAGATATATATATAGATATATATATATATAAACTAGCCATGATATTTACTCTGTACAACAGTTATCTAGCTATTAGGGGAAAGGGGCTTGAGTGTCAGACAGGAAGAGTGATGTAGAAGAAACATTGGATTTATTAGAAATAGAAGGGTGGAGAAAGCAGGGCACATAAAGCAGCTTAGATTTATGAGGAAAAGAAAGTGAAATATGTTTAAGGGAAGGATTGAAAGAGGTTAAAAAAAAACTGCTGGGTGGTTTAGCAATGGACGATTGCATCAGGAACAAATGAGGTAAAATAGCCTGTCGTAGCACAGGAGGAAATACAAACCTTGATAGGTTGGAGTTTGGTGAGCAGAAGAAAAAAAAAAAGAATTAAAGAGAGATATAGGTGCCGGAGTAGATTTGGGTTTAAGTGGACAATGCGTCCATTCTCCGGCGATTTCATTTGGCAGCTCGGCGTGACTCAGCACTGCTAATAGAGTGCATTTGTCCTGGTCACCAGCAGGTGCAGAGAGAACACTCTGTAGAGGACTCCAGCGTAACGTATTCTGCCTGGACCCCTTTTAGTGCACAGCTCAGTCCAGAACAGTCTCTCCCCAGTGCATGCTGGGACAGCAGCTCAAAGAGAGTCTGACTGCCTGGCTCCCTTGTGACTCGACTATCTCACTTTTTAACCAGCCCGGGGCTTTGCTATCTGTGTTTTTGAACAGTGTAGCGTAGTGTAGTGTAGTATAGACCCAAATTTGGGCTTTTTCACTGAATACAGATTACAATATTTGGAAAATAACCAAATAGATCATTGACACACACACATCAGAGGCACAGAACAACACTTCACGCATTAAAGGACGAAATTTTGATTCTTTAATAAAGTTCATTAGATGCTGGATTTTCACCGAGACATTTGGTTGTCCTTGGTGAAGAGGGAGGGAGATCAGGCTTGTGTGTGTGTGTGTGTGTGTGTGTGTGTGTTTTTCTCCTGCAGCATGGTGTTAATTCAGCTTGCATTCTGGCTACAGGATTTCACTGCTCTTGCATCATCTG